>NW_026462920.1:0-67137 GCF_021730395.1 Mercenaria mercenaria | reverse complement strand
ACTCCCATTATGAAATATTGCATGAAGTCCATATTTTTCAAATCAGTCTAGCAAAAAATCAAGCACATTAAATTCTACATTGTAGTAACAATTTTGATCAAACGTGCAGAACTAACTTAACACATCGAAATAAATAAATTTTCATCAATCCTCAATGTTTCGTACTTGTAAAATACTATAGCATCTAATAAAATCATGAACGTAGACAGATTGTGAAACCTACAGTTCGTGTATGATAAGTAACAACACAATTTAACATGTATTCGTGTTTCATCAGTTTAGACATTACTGGTTTCCCAGTAGTTTCCGGACCGAAATCGCTATTTTTTGCCAATAACTTTCGAACAAAACATAGTAGAAACATAAAATTTTCACTGAAAAAAAAGCTGGGTTCTTCGTTAACACCATGCAGTTTTTCGTATTACGTCTTTGTTGGCGGCACGAATGTAGATGAGGCCTCAAAAGGGGCAATTAATTCTATTAATATCACAGTTAGTCCGAGTAGTTTTCCGGACCTTCCATTGTAGCAGTTGTAACCTTTCTGTAAGCGAAAATATTTCAAATTTTGTTATATATATTCAAAATTAAAACATAATCCTGAAGCGGGATGATGACTTGAAAAGTCTGTTTCAAGAATTTATCAAATACTAGATTCATAAATCGCTCAGTACAAATACGCAAAATCATGTTTGAATGACGTTTGCAATGTCACGCTAAAATGATATCGGTGGTTGGGTTTTGAAGATCTGTAGATTTGTAAACAGATTATGTATTTGGCTCGAATTTTCAGGAACTGATCATAAAAATCTAATCTTTCTAATTTAACATTTATTATTACATTAAGACACATTTTCCTGGAGACTACCTGTATACACACTTTGTCCCCATGAAAATCATGCAAACTGCTATAATTAAGAAAGAAATGAGTTAGTTTCTGATTAAAATGAGGACCTGTTGGAAATACAAAAAAAAAAGAAACACAGGTTAAAATTTATATTCATATGACATCATTAAAACTGGCTTAAACTGAATATCACAGATATGGAATTCAACAATCAAGTCTACTCCTCGTAAAGCCACGGCTTACAACAGTGGCAAAACCACTCCTCCCCATTTTCTAAACTTTCCCAAAGATATTCCTTGGCCTGTTGTGTCAGACAATGCTCATGAAACCATAATCCACATGTCTCTTCATCGCAGCCGAACCAAAGAATGCCGTTAATCTCATCATCTGGCCTCCCCTTCTCTTTACAGTCGCCACATACATACATGTTCGCTGACATGATCTGCTCCTCAGTAAATAGACGTTTTCTCGTAATGGCCACCTTAGACAGACGAATATAAAGAATTTGATTATTCATAAAAAAGTATTGAAAAAGTATTGATTTCGTATATCTTATGTTTTTGCCCAATTAAAGACCACTTGAACTAGATAAAACTTAAGAAATGATTGGATTTGATAAACATGTAATATACCGTCCTAGTAGTAAAATTAGTATTTAAAAACGTAAATTTGTTATGTAAGTTACGCATATATCACACAACATGTAATTTAGAAGTCCCTTTAGAAAAAAAGTCAATATCAAGCAAATCATACCTTCTCCTTCTGTTTTCGTTCTTGCTCTTCCTTTTTTTTCTGTTTCCTAATACTTTTCATTTCTTTGTCCTTTAGCTTTCTAGCTTCTCTTTCTTCTTTTTCTTTCATTCTCTTTATCTTTTTCATCCTATCATCTTCTTCTTTCAGTTTTCTTTTCATTTCCATTTTCCTTTTTTCTGATTCACTCTTCTTTTTTTCAGCAAGTTCTTCCTTCTCCTTGAATATCATAAAGTATAGTTTTTATCCATATTGATGCTTCTAATATGTTATTTAAATCCTTAGTTAGTAGGGAGAAAGGTACGTATGTTTTAAAAATTGCAACTACACTAATTACAGTGGGATTGATGATATGAGTAACAAATTACTAAATACTTTCAAACATGTTTACCTTTAGCTGACTCAGCATATCATTGCCGCTGATAAGTCTGCCCTCGGCTACAACCCATGTTCTTTTCTGCTGTTTATTCTGTGGTTCTGTGGGAGGGGGTACCAGAATGTTTGCCAGTGAATTTGAAATGAGTCCTCTTCTCACCAATGGGTTAGTAATGTAAGACCCACAGGTACCACAGGTCCTCACCTCAGGCTCATCTGGTCCTACAAATCATATAAATATAACTGCATAGCTAAACTTAAGAGGATTGACATAAATTCTCAATGTTTTTCAAATGACGATATCGTTTATTTTCACCGTAAATATGTGTTTTGATTGTGGAGCTAAAAAGGCATTTAAAATTAGCACTCATTTTAGATATATAAAACTTAGCATTACAATTAGTACCTCCGTTTGCGTCGTCTCTGAAAGTCGGTTCTACTATCTGTGACGTGTCTATCACAGAAGGACTGAACGGACAGATGCCAGTTTTAGCGAAACCGTTGACTATGGTAGCTGGCGCAATCTTGTCCATTGCATGCTTTAAGACGACCGGAAACTTGGCTTTCCCAACACTGACAGCGGTATTTAAGTAGCCAAGACCGGCTGCCACTTTCGTGTACGCGTCTTTCAGCGGTGATATAATCTGAAATAGAATATCATTAATTATACTAATTACAAAACAAATCATAATACAGCTATGTCTTAGATTAAATGAGCAGTTTTATATCATTTATCTGGAATAAATGTTTCAGCATTTTCAATACATTTTTGTATTAATTACATTACCAGGAACTAAAGGAATTGACGTAGATTAATCGTGCGAGTTTATGTCATTGAATCTAAGAAGTATTTATTTTTTTATAGCAGACAATAAGTTAGCCCGCAGATAAAATATTAACTTACATTGACGTCTAAAGGTTGCAGGATATGAGTGGAATGCCCAGGCAGACCAAGAAGCACAATACCCTCTGATATTGCCTTCTCAATGACAGCGATACTTATATGAGAGTCATGATTGTCCATTACAAGTATTACGGGTCTCTCTCTGCCGCAGTTAGGGACAAACACGTTGACAAACCACTTGTGAAAAAGATCACGGTCCATATAGCCATTTTCACTGTGACCGAAGTGCCATGAGGATGGGACGCTGTCTTTGTAGTGCTGATGTGGTAATGATCCCTGCGAGAGAAAGTATGCCATATTTTTCAAAACATTTTGACCACCTGCATAAATTACACATATTTTTTTCTTTTGAATCAATACAAATTTAAGTGAAAAAAATACTTGTACGATATTAACTGACTGAACACTCTTATATGAAAATATTACAACATTATTAGCACCTTGTAAATTATTGCAGGTGGTAAAAAATGTCCATCTGCTGAAACGCATAGGTGAGCTGTCACATGGTCAGCAGAAACTGTTTTACGTCTGAACAGGTGTCCACCGCGGGGTCCGATTACTTTTGCCCGTGGAGCTTCTTTTCCTGTGAATCCTGTTTCATCGCAGTTGAAAATCTACAAATGTTTAGCATAGCAGAATAGAACAGACAGATATTTAATACAGTAACTGGTTAAATTTAGCAGTTAAAACTGTTATTCTAGAAGAACGCACGGACAAATATTTAGGTTATGCCCCTTTTATCAATCAAAGTCATACTATCGTTCCTGTGTAAACTCCAGTCTTCCGTACGAAACTGCTTACTTTCTCTCATAAAGAGACATGGTCTGTAACTGGGCTCGAACCCACAGCCCTGTATCAGTGAGACGTTACAGTGATTTGAATTTAACAACCTTGACAACTGGACGGTGTTGGAGTGTCAAAATGGTGAAAATCTTATATTGTGTATTTGTTTGTTTTGTTGGATTTAACGTCGCACCGACACATGATAGGTCATATGGCGACTTTCCAGCTTTAATGGTGGAGGAAGACCCCAGGTGCCCCTCCGTGCATTATTTCAACACGAGCGGGCACCTGGGTAGAACCACCGACCTTCCGTAAGCCAGCTGGATGGCTTCCTCACATGAAGAATTCAACGCCCCGAGTGAGGCTCGAACCCACATCGATGAGGGGCAAGTGATTTGAAGTCAGCGACCTTAACCACTCGGCCACGGAGGCCCCTTTATATTGTGTAAGTCTATATTTTTCAAACAGTCCTAGCTGAAAAATAATCCGGGTGAGTGGATTTTTCTAGATCGGATCTTACGAGGCGCGCAAGCGCCGAGTGTGATCCGACCTTGCAAAGTCCACGAGAGCGGAATACAAAGTCCCAGATCTGGCTACTGTTATAATGACCCTTTTATTATATACCTTTACCATTTTGATTCTTGTTCTGTTCTTGAACGAAATCTTCAATGCTTATCGATATTAGATGGGACTTAGTGAAGTTTTTTATGTGCGCTATTTATAGTAATGTATCGGATCATGCATATTAATGAAAATAGTCCGGCAGCATGCAATACGGAAGGTACAATACGGAATTTAAAAGGTACAATACGGAATTTTTGTCTGTCTCTTCATATTTAATTGTGAAATACAAGCCGATTTTTTTTACAGAATTTATATAGGTATATAATAAAAGTCTATACCCTGTGAGGTTTGTCTCGTATTCCATATTTATCCAGTACACCTTCTAGAAAGGGAAAGAACTCGTCAAGCATCTTTTTTGAAGACATGGACATTTTAGCTTTATCCATATTCTCCGGTTTCCTTTGTGCTAGGTTTGGATGGCGACTAAAAAACTTTACAAACCAGTCATCAGCTGGGCCCTTCTGTATATTGAATAACGTTTCTCGACCTGAAATTTCATTTAGTCATACAACAATTTGGTATTTTTTTACTTTTGTATGACAAATTCAACTCTATAAAATCAGTTTCCTTTTAAGACTCTGAACTATTATTAAACATTAGATTAGCCTACTTTTAGGTAGTGTATAGTTCGAACATTAAATTGATTTTACTTCTATTATAAACAGTAACCTGAGTGAAGAACTATTTCTTGAATATAACATCTCATCATGGCCCTTGTCAACGGGAACCCCTGATTAGCCATATACAGTTAGTACTGAACCAGAGACTCTTCTTCATCAGGGAGAAGCTGCCTCGCCGGTCCCCGCTGTTTGCCGATGTATGTTCCCTTCACCTTATCAAATAAAGTAGATTTCGGCACATTGTAAAGCCGAGCAGCCGTCTTTATTTTCATTTTCTTTTGCCGAACTGCTGACAATGCCAACTTAAGTTGGTCCTCAGTGCATTGCTTTGGCATGTTCTTGACCTAAGATTAAGATAAGAATTCAACAGATAGGAGTTTTCAGCTTATTCGTAGGAACGTTTGCAAAACCTTAAAAAAGAAAATAATGTGTCCGACGGGACGTTCTGAGCCGACTGAAAAATGTTTTTAAAAAGGAAATGTAACAATTTTCAGTTTAATTAACAAGTTTAAAAAATAACAACTTTCAGTTTAATTAACAAATTTAAAAAAAAACACGACGTGAGTAGGAATCGATCCCGCACTTCAGAATTGCAAGTCCAATTCCTTAACCACTCGAACACCATCTCTACTGTCGTGCTAAATGTATATCAACAATAGATACTTACTGTATACGGTATAGGAGGTAAATCTCCGTTCATTTTGGTTCCTATTTTTAATCAATAATTTAAGGTCGTGTAATTGTTGGTCGTTAATTGGACATGGTGATTTTTTCCTGACTTTCACTGTTTTATTTTATTACTCTGTGGATATTTTTAAAACATCGTCTGCAAATACGAGTTTCATTGAACTGATAGTTACCTTCAAGGGGCCTCAATTGCTGCGCATGCGCGCTGTAAATGGAATTCCCCGGCTGATGTGAATCTCTATGTAAACAATTGCACCGAAGTGAGTTGAAACAACCGGGATATTCAAATAATGAATAAAGTCGGTAACGCTAGGTTTTCGCTGCTGTGTTAAGACAACAAACGCCTAGATGATGTGATATTGTTACCCAAATGCTTTACGATGGTGTAAAGTTTATACGGCACGAAATGTAAAAGGTCCGGAAAACTACTTGGGTCCGGAAACTACTGGGAAACCAGTATGGAATAAGGACATGCATCTTTTGCGATTATACATTTACAACTTGAATTATCCTACCAATGGCGTTAAACTATATATTCGTTTAAAAGGGTAATCAAAACCAACATTTTTGACTGACCTCAATGCCTTATTAAAATTCCGTTCGTTATTATAAAAATATGATAAATACATTTTCATTTTATCAATTTTGCGGAAGTAATCAATTTTTAACATTTATTTATATAGCTTGTATTGGATATGGCAGATATAGTGTAGGTGTGAATCAAACGTTCAGTTTTACAAATTGGTACAAATTAGGTAAAATATCTTCAGTAAATAAAAAAGATCCGATCTAATTTATTTATGGAAAGGAGATTTGTAAATCTAGGCAAAGATATTTAGTCTCTTACGATTATGATAAAAGAGCAAAGTAATGGTGAACAAGTATGTTTACATCATTTCGTTTCTCAATCTCATTTTTAAATTGTAATGTATTCGATATTTTAATGGTGTTTCAAGTACTGAACGCTGTTAAATCAATAACATCCAAATACCAAGTTAACTACCTGTTTGATTACAGACTTACAGTTTGACAAATGTGAAATTTACTTCGTGGATGGATAAAATTGTGTGATCAAGGTATATTCCGACCTTTTAGTCCTTTTAAATACTGTTTGATAAATGTAACTTTCACGCGGCAAGTACATTGAATGTTTGTATTTCCATATTGTCCAATGATATTATGAAATAGTGTTCTGACGCACTAAGCCTACATGTTTGCACAATATACACTACAAGAACATTTTTAAGAATGTGTAAATATAAATAATGTATGTAGCGGTAAATTATTAGTATTTAGCTCAGTTATATGATAATATTTTACGAGATTACAAGTTCAGAATATTTACTATATGCTCGATAAAAATGTTTTCTATTGTCTGTTTATGTCTTCCCGCCTGTTTATGAATGGTTAACATTTTATTTTCTCTGGATTAATGAACTCACTGGTTTTTTCTAAATACTGCTTTTTGCTAACTGAATCATTTCATGGTCCGTGAATAAGTTCTTTTTGTCATACTCTAACGTTACTTATTATCTACGAATAACATGACTGTTTAGTTTGTAACCAAGTGGAAACTTATGAACAACAACAACAAAAAATTATAAAAAACATCTTCATTTCTTTGAAAACGATCGATGATGGTGAAATAAGGATTACAAAGAAAGTAGCGATAGAAAATCTGAAGACTTTAAAGGTAACCCAAAACGGCAAAAATGAAAATGTTGCAGGATCAGCTCGGCATGCTGCTGGATGAAGAGGTATGTAGTGTACGGTAGAGTGTACGAACATTGGAATCTTCTACTTTTTATATGAATCCTCCCTTTTATTCTTCACTGAAATTTTCATCGTAGTTTCAGTTCTTTTCGTAGCCGTTTACCTTATTTCGTTGTTTCTTTTAGCATCATTGTCGTTATTTGGTACGATCAGATCTTTCGTTTTCCAAATTAATTTTGCTATATATTTGCCTTCGGAAAAAGTAAGTCCATTCTGCCAGTACTCGGTTAATTTACGCATGTATGTTTCATCGACGGGATTCGAAACTCCTATACTGTCTTTTCAAGATGAACTCTTATGTCTTCTGGTATGTATGTGATGACGTGTTTTATGTATATCAATACGTGGCATATGGATCAGACATTACGCTAAAAGGCTTCGACTTAGGCTTTCATAATCTTATTTTGAACAGACGTCTACACGTCAGTAACAACACATCCATTCTGTCGTTATTGGAAACTGTATGTGCCAATTTAAAGCCGTGCAATTAAGGCAAGATAATTTTTTCACCGGTATCTTTTGTCGAAGGGCGTCGCGATCATAGGTTCAATGAGGACTATATTGGGTATTTCTATTGATAAACTGTCCTTACATATACTGTTGCAGTATCTAGATATCGAACATTCTTCACTGTATAATCCCTGTGTAGATAATTTTACGACATCAGTACCGTTAGGTATTGTAGGCTATTTTGCTAATTGTGTCTAATGAAACTTGAATGAATCAGTGCTTTTTTAAACATCAAAATTATAAAAATAAATAAATATTTTGTTTGCACCTATTCAAATCAAATTCAGACGGCCTAAACAAGAAGGATATGAAAACAAAGAAAATGCAGCGCAGCCAAAATAAGATGATGAAATAAACGTATTGTATGACAAAGAATCCCTAAGAGGGCAGACCCCACAGTCACTCATAAACACGCTCTGGCTGAATTTCACCATCCACTTTGGAATGAGAAAACACTAAATGCGATGGAAAGTCCTTTCGAAAGCAAGGAAGAATATCCAACAGGGAAAGCCACATTTTCTAAAAACGCAGCCTTCCCATCCACTTTGGAATGAGAAAACACTAAATGCGATGGAAAATCCTTTCGAAAACAAGGAAGAATATCCAACAGGGAAAGCCACATTTTCTAAAAACGCAGCCTTCCCAAACGCAAACCCAGCACGCGGACCCACACACGATCAACACACACGTACGCACAGGACAAAACAAACAAATAAAGGAACAAAATGGGGCACCGAAGTCATGTTATTGGAGGAATATGTTCCTATTTCCTCTCACTAAGCCTCTTTAACGTTTGAAACTTTTAACTCGAAGGGCCAGGTAATGGCTTCTGTTGAACTGCAGCAGCTGAAAAAGTATCGGTACATTAATCTAGTTCATACATTGTAGCAGATATTCCAATTTATTTCCCAAAATTCCCAATACTATTTAAAAGTAAATTTACTAGTTTTTTTTGTTTCTAAATTTGTTATTTTAAATATATATTATATTTTGATGAAAAAGATTTTTCAATAAAACTTCAATAGAACGCATATTGAAAGCGATTTGCACGAAATAAAAACACAAAATAAAAAAGAACAAAATTAATCTTAATCAAGCAAATTTTTCAACATTGTGTTATTTAAATTTACTTTAGCTGGTGATACAGTGCGTTCTGATCCGGATGAAAATGAGTACCCGGAACTCCGAAAACCAAGAGCCAAAACTCGGACTGGTGAGACGCTGGAAACCAGGAAGGTAACATCACGCATGTTTTCGACAGATGATGACCGAGATTCTGTATCAACAAACAACTTGTATGCAGCAAGGGGGCTCCCGAATTTCAGAGGTGATAGTGATCCATTTTATCTGGCACATAGACTTACAGCTGTGAAGACCGCAACAGATCAGAGGTTTATGCGCCAGCGCATTTTCCAGAAAACAAAACTAGCCAACTTGAAGAAATCTATGTCTGTCAAGGTCGGAATCGAACGTCACCTAACAAACCACTTAGTCCCCGGAAACATTTGGTGAAAAAGCTTTGTGACAGTGATGCTAAGCCGACAAATGTCATGCAAGTACAAATGTATCAGGTCACAAAAAGGTGCAAAGTAACTTAAATTACCGGTACTCTGAAATGTCCATTGAGAACCAAAGGAGGTGTACAAAATTATTATTAAACACTGGCAACAGTAATGTCAAGAATGGTGTTTTTCCGCTCTCTCCAATGGCTATGCCTTCCAACACAGTTCAGCAAAACGTTCCAACTACACATGTTTAGCACCAAACCAACACATAAATTGATGTGAATTCTTCTGCAACTAAAGCTGACTGAATGTTGACTAAATTTTTATCTTTCGTTATTTTTGTGGAAAAAAGGGCAAATTATTGGATCTGCTCTATCCAAATGATTTAATTTCTCTTTTATTTGGTTCTTAAGGAGGGATTACTTCTTCTTTTTATTATTATTTATCTATTTATTTAATCTATCATTGTACAAAAACAAGTGTATACAAACAAGTAAAATGACACAAATAAACATATATGTAGTTCATTTTTCTGTTATTATAGCATTCATAATTCTGCATATTCATGAAATTTAAGTGTGAAAAGATTGTTTACTTTCCTGTTGGTAAGATATTTAAACATAATTCTGTATTCAGATTTAAACAGGTTAACTATATCATAGTTACATTCTCGACAATTGCCAAGGAAACAGGCTTTATAAATGCAGGATCCGAGAAGAGACAGTATGGTATTAATATAATAATAATTCTAATCTGAAATCTTATAGCCTATAACAATCTTCAATGCTACACTAACGTGTAATTCCATGAAAAGCGGCGTTTAAGTTAAATGGCTACGTTTGTATTGTAAGTATTTATAATGGTGTACAGTTAATCTTATAGAGAATATGGTCTCTTGTAATTCTAAATTCTTTGAAACATGATGGGACTTTAATAGATTGCGGAATTTAAATCTCCAAAGGGTCTTTAACAAAATCTCTATAGCGTGGGAAAATAATCTAATAACTTTCGGTCTAGCACGGCAAGCACGACTTTCTGGTTTTCGTGGGAGTGGCCATACCTGGATTTATACTTATTGAATTTTTTTTAACTGAATGGATAGTTTTGATTGGCCAATTTCGTGTGTTGCCATGCAACGGTCTTAGGAAAGATAATATATTCGGAAAGGGGTTCAGTGTGTAAATAAGTGGACATTGGATTAATGTGTCACGTCTGCGTGCGGGAATATACAGGCACTTAATGGAAAGGTAACTCGTTATATATTTATATTATTATGCCAGTTCATTTACCAGACTTTGCAAGAACGGAACACAATTTAGAATCTAGGTAATCTTAAAGTCATTTTATCTTCTAAAATGTCTCATTATTAGTCGCGTCATAAAGGTAATACTTGTAAGCAGATGTGCCGATTCCAAAGAGAATAGTTCGGGACATTGGGTCTTTTATAATGCTTTTTGGGAATAAAAAACGCTTAAAGAGGGGACATTTGAACAGCTAATGAAATTCGTCGCCGATTTCATTCAACGGACACAAAGTGCACTTCCTGTCTTCATGTGGGACGTAGGAGTTGTGCCATCGTCCTGTTTCAACAGGTAGTTTATGGTTACCAGCTCTGAAGTGAAATAGCGAAAGACTCGAGGGGCTAGGCAATATGGTTAAGTAAGGTTCAAGTTTAACTTCAGTTTTAAAGATTCTGTATTTGATGCCTTTTGACGAGTTTGTAAGTTGGCTATTCCATTTTTGTAGAAATTGGTCAAGAAGGGTACGCTTTACGGTTTTATCAATATATTTATGGTTGATTTGTTTTGTTGTATCCAAATGTATGCGTTTCACGTTGAGTTCAGAATATCTCTGACAAATTTAAGCCATTTAAAATTAGCGTTGGAATTTAACATATTGTCATAACAGATTTTAGATATCTTATTTTGGTTTCCAGAAATTAGTCCAGAATTTAATAACCCTACTTTTAATAATGATTTCTAATGGGTATCTACCAAGTTCACCATACAGCATGTAAAGTGGGGTACTCTTTTTACTCTTTGTTATTTTTCGAAGAAAATCGGCATGTACCTTTTCGATTATATCAAAGTTTTCGAATCCCCAAACCTCACAGTTATATGTAAGAACTGGTAATATCATTTGGTCAAACAGTTTTAATTGGATGTCAATTGGCAAGTCGATATTGAATATTTTTGTAAATAGAATGTGCATGGCTTTATTTGCTTGGCTAGAGATCAGTTTTCTGGCATTAAGAAAACTTCCAGAAGATGAAAATAGGACCCCCAGGTATTTGTATTCTTTTACAACCTCGACAGGTTCTCCATTTAGGGAAAACTTAAATCGGTCTGGTTTGTTTGTTCTAAATACTATTATTTTAGTTTTGTTTATATTGACTGTAAATTTCCACGTTTGGCAGTAGTCGTAAAAATAATTTAGTAAGTTTTGAAACATCTCGGGATTTTCGCTTATAATTACCGTGTCATCGGCATAAAGTAAAATAAACAATTTTAGGTACAGGTTAATATCCGTGCCTGGACGCTCTATTGTGATTCCAGTATTGTTTAGGGCTACAAGGGATTCTAAGTCATTGAGATAGATAGAAAAGAGGATAGGGGACAAATTTTCACCCTGTCTAACCCCGCACTGGCTTTTAAAAAAAGGTGAAATATCATTATTTACCGAAATGCATGACTTAATATCGGCATACATGTTAAAGATAACCTGAAACAGTTTCCAATCGATGCCGGTTTTAAGTAGCTTACTCCAAAGGCCCACCCTCCAAACTTTGTCGAAGGCTACCGAAAAATCGATGAACGAACAAAAAAGTTTTTTCTTTTGTGCTCTAAGCTTGTCTATAATATATTTCAATGTGAAAATATGGTCAGATGTCGAATACTTAGATCTAAAACATGCTTGATTTTCATTTAATGCGTTATTTATGAGGAGAAACCTATTTATACGTTCGTTTAGAATGGCAGTAAACAGTTTTCCGAAACAGCTTATTATAAGATAGTAATAGGTCTGTAATTTTCTGGACTGAGGGGGGATCCTTTCTTTTTATAAATTTGTGTAATTGTTCCTATTAACCAGCTATCAGGAAGAATACCAGAGTCAAATATTTTATTGAAATAATAGCAGTGGCCATGATATTTTCAGTGCTCTTTAAATATTCATTGTATATATAATCTTGTGGTGATGCTGCCTTTGCATTATTACATTTACCGATCATGTTCTTCATCTATAGAGATTTTACTGTTAAGAACATTATCGTTTTGTTGTAAGTTTATATCGAAATCAATATTTTCGTTTTGTTCATCGTTACAATCAACATTAATATTCTTATAGTGCTCAAAAAAGTCTTGGATATCCGGCACTTTGTTCGGCCCAGTTTGGGTATTGAAGCTATTCAAAACCTTTCAAAAATCTTTCGGACGGTTTGAGTGCATATGCCGTAGTTTACGTTCATTTCTTGTTTTGTGCTTCTGAATAAAGGTATTCATTGTTTGTTTATACGCTTTACTTGCTCGATTTAATTCGCGCGTATACAGGTCAGTCTTGTGCAAATTAAATTTCTTTCTCGCGGTGTTATATCTACGCCTATATTTATTACAGAGAGGCCCGAACCACGGTTTGTTAGTGTTTTTCTGACAATTAATTGAGGTTGAAATTTTATGTGGAAAAGTGATATTAGCCGAGTCATTGAACAGTTCCGCAATACTTTCTGATACTTTAGATTTAGACACATTTGTAGGCAAATTTGACACCATATTTTTTATATGATTTATTTTGTCTTGTAAGTTTTCAGTAAACTCATTTTTTAGGTTACCCTGCCATTTAGGTGGTTTTGGGATCGACTTTTGCATAACCTTGCTTTGGGACAGGGGTACATTTACCATTAAGTTAAGGGGACATTTAATACAAAGTGAAAGAAGAGCGTGCCCATCAGAAAACAACATATCAGTATCAAGCACTTCAAAATTTGTGAACTATTTAAAACAATTTCCTGTAGCTGCAATATAATCTATAGTAGAGGTATCTCTAAATGTAAATTTTCCCATTACACGATCGTTGCCAATGCGTACATTAACAATAAAAAGGTTATTGCATTTGCATAATTCTAAAAATTTAGACCCAGCGCATTTGTCTTGGTATCTTTTGATGATCTTTTTAATGGAATATTCTCACTAATCAGATAATCTGTAGAATTAAAATCGCGCATAAACTCATCGTCTAAATCAAAATGTTTTTCAAGAGAATCATCAAAAACTACATAATCAGGAAAATTCGCAGTATGTCCATTGGCATCGCCGAGTATAATACAATATTTATAACTACTACATTAAACATTAACTTCATTTTCAAAATTAAAAAATTCATCTTCATTATAAAAATGTGATTGTTGTGGGGGATATATATAGCCCCGAGTATCAAATCGTCATCAAAGTTACTCAAGACAGATTTTCCAAGTTTCATCCAAAAAACATATTCGCAGTCAGTCTTTAAAATTTCTACAAATTCTGTGATTGAGTTTTTAACAAAATATCCAATACCACCAGATTTACGTATATATGCCTCTTTGCGTGGTTTTGAATAAAATGTATAACCGGGGATTTGTATAACATCATAAAAATCAACTTTAGTTTCATCAATACAAAAAATGTCGTAGTTCTGTATCAATTCAATAAATTCTGGGTAATTACATTTACTTTTGAGACCGCATACATTTAAACTTCCAATATTTAAAACATTTTTACATGCAGAATTGCCAGTATTAATCATAATACCTGCAGATTCGCCAATATCACTGTTATTACCGGTAGGATTAAAAATATCAGTATTGTTACCAGTAGAATTGACAATATCAGTATTATTACCAGTAGAGTTGACTTTAATAGTATTATTACCAGAAAAATTGCCAATATCAATATTATTACCCGTAGAATTGCCAATATCAAAATTACTGAGCAGTTCAGATCTACATGACATATTTTGCTTTTACATAACTTTTCATCATTCATAGAGTTTGGTAAGTCAGTTTTTTTGTTTTTTTTTTGGTTGGATTTAACGTCGCACCGACACATTTTAGGTCATATGGCGACTTTCCAGCTTTGATGGTGGAGGAAGACCCCAGGTGCCCATCCGTGCATTATTTCATCACCAGCGGGCACCTGGGTAGAACCACCGACCTTCCGTAAGCCAGCTGGATGGCTTTCTCACATGAAGAATTCAACGCCCCGAGTGAGGCTCGAACCCACATCAGCGACCTTAACCACTCGGCCACGGAAGCCCCTGCATGCTGTAGAGTAGTTGATATAAGTAGTATTTCTCTTTTTGTCTTTCCCGAGTTGATATGAATAATGGTCACACATTACAGATTTAGAAGAACAAGGCTTATTCCAACACATTTCACATAGAAACACATCTCTGGTGTATGTACTGTTTTCAGCGCTAACATTTCCATTAAAAACACTACTGTCAATAACTCTCGCGTCGGTTAACGAATCAGTGCCAGTAGGCACTGTCCCCGTCACGAGTTAGTCAAATGGGTCCCTATCATCTTGCCTGGGTTCTGTAGCCTCTGTGGCTACCACTGGATCCAAATTGTTAAAAACTGGATTGAATTTCGAGGGCACGGTCTCGGAGGGCCCGGTGGTATTTGGTACTGGACCCTTGTCGCAGGCTGATGTCAAGGTTGTCATTCCCGTGGGTGCTTGTCTGACAGGTTGATCGTCTGTCATGCGTGGTAGTGATCCACTACCAAGTGGGGATCGTGGTGTGTTGCAACCCTGTTAGAAACGTCCGTGTGTCGCGAACCTCTCAAAATTTCATACCAGTCCGGGAACATATTTTCCACTATTCTGCCATTAACCTTTAGTGCCGCCGGATAAACTATTTGCACATTTTTATGACCATGTTTCGAGCGTTAAGATTTAAAGTTTTAAATCTTTGCCAGAGAAATTGCTTGACATCACTAATTTATCTAGGAAAATCGCGAGTGAGTCCAATTTTAGTGCCTTTTAACTTGTATGCGTTTTGCGTTAAAACATTAACTTCAGCACCATGGCTAAATGATACCAGAATAAATCTGTGTTGAGGCGCTGGGGCCGGTCCGAGATGCGGTGCGCGGGGTTTGACGATTCGACCTAGTCTGTATGCATCCATAATATTAAACGAGTCTGGATCTAGCTTTAAATTCTGCTTAATAATGTTCACAACAATGTCAATACAACTTTCATCAAATGTTTCTTTGATACCAGTGATGATAATATTAGAATCCCGTGCTCGGGCCTCCAAGTCAGTGGATTTATACTCCAACAATTTTAAACGCTGATCTGTTACCTCATGCGTGGCACAATTTATAAACATGGCCGATTCTACATTGTC
The DNA here is from genome assembly GCF_021730395.1 of Mercenaria mercenaria. Lineage (NCBI taxonomy): Eukaryota > Metazoa > Mollusca > Bivalvia > Venerida > Veneridae > Mercenaria > Mercenaria mercenaria. The sequence continues at coordinate 51,378 of NW_026462920.1, read as the reverse complement.
TAAACTTAATTTCAGTAAACCCATGTTCGACATACCGTCTAATATTGCGTTCAATTTTTCATCCGTCGGTAATCGCTTCAGCTCCTCGAACTTTGCAAAGAAAGATACAGGAGGTGGGGGTCGCATTTGTTGTTCATGTGACGACCCCCTGCCCGTTGTTACGTTTCTCTTCTCAGTCTTCAGAAATCGGGTCAAATCTATTGGAAAACCTGTTCCTCGGCATTCCAGATGCATTTGAGAATAAAAAGTTCATGTTTCTGTCTATTATAAATAGAGTTTTTTTTTTCTAAATACCTCTCAAAATCTGCCACATTGAAAACTTACGTCCGCCATTTTCACTACCCACAATGCAAATTCACTTTGTAGCATCACTATACGACAGTTCAAATTGTGTCGCTAAGCCTCTTTCAAGCGCCTCTACAACTAACATTACACCTTTTTCTCATGAACAGCTTGATGAATTTTTATTTAACTTGGCATGTAGCATCAATGTAAGGCTCCCAAATTTGTTCAAATGGGGCACCCGACCGTTTTTAGGGTATACTACAGCAAAAGTAATAACAGCTTCTTCACATGGACCGCTGGATGCAGATACGTGTAACTATTATAAAATAAACTTCCGAGTTTGTGTATTTTTTCACCTATATAAGCATAATATATTACAGTCTTTGAACTAATCTTTCACACGTATTTATGTGATCAGCTTATACTGCCGCCTGAACATTTTACAACTGGAGCATATTAAGGTCATCTTCCACAGTTCACTTTCTAAGCAATGAAACGCATCACGGCCGTCTTGTTATTTTTACGTTGTACATTTAATATTATTTATAGCGTAGTATATTTAAAAAAATAGCAAAAAAGTTCTAGGCATACTGTTGAGAGCATAAAAAGGGTTTTTGAATATACCCTGCATCCTCCGCAACTGGAATGACGACAGGGGGTAAAGGAAACTAGAGCTATCACTAAAGGTGATGAATGTACCCCCCACGTGCACTGACACAGTACATTGCAATTTGACGCACACAAGATTGCATAATTATGTGGACTGTATGTATATAGACTGTATGTATACAGTATAGTAACAAAAAACAAAGTCCCATAATTATGCAGAATATTTATCCAAAAGAACGTAACATGCACCATGCACAACTAGGGTTGATACTGATCACTTGTGTGAAGTTTCATTAAATTGTGTGAAAGGGTTCGGAAGATTAGGCGCGCACAAGATTGCATATGCAGACTGTATGTACATAGTATGTGAACAAGAAACAAAGTCCCGTAACTCTGCAATTTTTGTCGTTGAAACAACCTAACGTGCCCAATGCACAAGCACTGTTGTTACTGATCACTTGTGTGAAGTTTCATTATATTGTGTCAAGGGGATGAGGAGAGATGGTGCGCACAAGATTGTGTCTATGTATATAGTATAGTAACAAAAAACAAAGTCCCGTAACTCTGCAATTTTTTTTCTGAAAGAACCTAACATGCCCAATGCACAACTACTGTTGTTACTGATCACTTGTGTGAAGTTTCATTAAATTGTGTCAAGGGGATGAGGAGAGATGGTGCGCACAAGATTGTGTCTATGTATATAGTATAGTAACAAAAAACAAAGTCCCGTAACTCTGCAATTTTTTTTCTGAAAGAACCTAACATGCTCCATGCACAACAACTGTTGTTACTGATCACTTGTGTGAAGATTCATCAAATTGTGTCAAGGGGATGAGGATAGATGGTGCGCACAAGATTGTGTCTATGTATATAGTATAGTAACAAAAAACAAAGTCCTGTAACTCTGCCAATTTTTTTCCCTAAAGAACCTAACATGCCCCATGCACAACTGCTGTTGTTACTGATCACTTGTGTGAAGTTTCATTAAATTGTGTGAAGGGGATGAGGAGAGATGGTGCGCACAAGATTGTGTCTACGGACAGACAGACGGACAGACAGACAACCTGAAACCAGTATCCGGCCCCCCCCCCTCTTACAATTTTGTTGTCGGGGGTACAAAATATGTTGCTCTAAACCTACTTTTGATGACCTTGACAGACGTTGTTCAATGAAAAGCCCCACGTGGTTCTTGGACGATCTATGTACGAAATGAATTGGAACCACTGCCGTACCCTTGCATGATTGTAAGAGAAGAAGAGAAGACTAATAGGATCTTAACACTTGGTTTGGCTGTAACTCTGTGATTCCAGTAGGTATGCAAATTTTGATTCCATACCTCATATTCTTATTTCGTTGTAAATGAGATGTGGAACCAAAATTTGTAGTCCTGTTTGGATCCATATAACCTATACTGTGTTGGTGCGCCGTAAAACCCAAATAAATAAATAAATAAATAAATGTTCAATGAAAAGGAAGTTAGAAATGAATTTTATAATAATATCTCAGTCATGCTCTGAACTACAAATATATTTATGTATACTACGCATGTAACACGCAATAGTTATAACATATTACACGTGACTGAGCATTATAGAGATAACAAAGGTTGTGTTATGTATTAAAGTCTGCAGAAGCCAACGGTGTTTGTTGGTGACTGAGACCGAATGTCGATTTCACCAACATATTCCAAGGATTTCTGCTGACGTTAATACATTAGTCAAACGTGTATCGTCTCATGCAGACTAAATGTATCTTTTTCATATAATGAGGATTTTATGATTCCGGTAATGTTTTAATTAACATCCTGTTGCTCTTGCAAACGGTCAAAATGTTTTTTTTAATATCCATAGCCGGGGCCTACAAATCAACAACATTGCCAAAAGCATATATTCCGATATTTTTACACGATTTCTTTTATTTCTGACACCCATAATTTCAAAAAGTTCGGTAAACAGGAACAAAATTTCGTGAATAATAGTTTTAAAATCATGTTATTTGTGGAGTACGAATATTTATTTGGAGTAAAGATGAGTAATAACGTATTGACAAGCTTTCAAATTTTATATGAATACAATGAGAAACCGAATAAAACATACCGACTGATATTTCACAAAATCATTGATATGATTCTTAAAAATAAACAGTAGCGCAAAAATTCACGGTTATTGGCAAAATCTGAAACGCCGCTGAGTTCAAAAGAGAGTTCACAAAGGGAGAAGCGAGTAAGCACATTGTCGGCTCTGTAGTGAAGAGGGCAGTGCGTTTTTGGGATTAGTAACTAACACAGCAAAACATATGGATTAGAATGCATCTCTTTTGTTCTACAAAAAGAGGTTATTCTGGAAGAAACAGGCGCAGGTACCAGATGTCCGTCTGTGAAAGAATAAATATTCGTCCCTAGCAAAGCATTTCAAAAATAAATAATTATCATGTATTAACAGGACGTGAGTCACACTGTAAATATACATTTTTCTCATGTTGATACATGTGTTGATCGGGTGAAAAAAAAGAAATTTTATGTAATAATGAATACAATCAGCTGATCAAAATTTCGGATTCGATACCTAGTAGAACTAAAGATGTTTCAATACCTTGTCGTGTCTACTTGTTGTCGCCAGCTTTATAAGTATTTTCTTAATTTTTACAACACTCGCTTTCCGTATATAATTACGTTATGTTAACACACATTTCATTTTTACGCTCAGTCAATTATGGCACTCTCATTATTCGCCTGTGTAGCCGTCTTAGGTTCAAGGGTTCATGTGAACGCTTATGGATACAGTTCATTTAGAAGTTATAAGAGTACGTCAATTAAAAATGAATGTTAATGTAATGTAATACACCCAGTCTTTCATTTGCATAGATATATTTTAATACGCTACGTACTTTAATTTGTTATAAACATATACTAAATTCATAAAACCGTGTATTGTCTTCAAAGTGTGTGTGGTTTTTTTTCATAAAGATAATTTTCACACATCTTTACTGATAATTTTTGAAAAATATCAAATGTTATCGTCATATCATTATTTAATTACGTCTGATCATGTCTCATAAGTGGCTTTAACAAGCTTTTTCAACTGACCCGGACTAGAGAAATTTCACTCGCAGGGTGAATTTATAACGCACTTGAAGGTTAGTTTCCAACTATAACGGCAAGGTGCTTAGCTAAACACATGTACCTGCATACTACACTACCAATTTTTGTGTAGGTGACATTGGTAGTGTTGTATGCCGGTCCGTTTGTATGGCCAGGCGCCTTGCCGTTATTGGACACTAGCCTTACAGTGCAATATCATATACACCACTTTTAAATCATTTATCAAAATTACCCTTTAGGCTTTAGGCACAATTGAATTCACTCTCTACCACATGCTGTCATAACATACAAAGGTCGCATTGAAATTCTGTTTCAATATCTTCCCCGAACCCGTTTAGCCAAACAGCTATGCACATGATACTAATTGAGAAATCCATTCACCAACTATTCAAAAATGTAATATATAAGTCAGTAATTCTATATATTTATGGTTGCATTGTTTTAACCCTTAGACGTTTTCAGTTCTAACGCTAATATCTCAGCTTAACCAGGACTTTATTATACGTTTGCAACGATAACACCAATATCGGTTTCAGGACATTAAATTGTGACACAAATGAGATCTACTAAACAGTTCCAGTTGTGACCACCTTTAGTTCCTCAGATAAGTATCTTACCCTCGGTCTCTCAATGTAGTCCGGAAGTTCAAATCATGCCTTCGTTAATTTCAATAAAAATATTTATCTATTCGCGAATGTAATACTGGACTCGGGACTCTACATTGTGATATAAAATGGCCCGAATTCCCCACCGAATTATTCCTATTCTATATTATTTGCAAACGACTGTATACTTTTATAATATGAGGCAAGATATAAGAGATAGAATTGAGAAATGTATCTTATAATTGTTTACATTTTTTTCACAAATCTGAGCTGTATCTATATTGCCAGATGACCGTAACTTTGGTATCTCCTCAGGTTAGCATTTTAGCTTATTAAATCCATCTATTCATTTTATTTAGAAAATCAACCGGGCCAAAAATACGAAACTGTCACATGCCACTAAGTTAAACGTCTGAAGAGGATAAATTGTGGTATTAAGGGCAACTGAATATAAATGCTGATATTAATAAAATTTTAATTAAGGACTAGTATACATTGAGTGTATACATTATGTGCCTGCCACAACTGATTTGCCTGTATGAAAAGCTGTCATGTGTTGAAAGGAATATCGATGACATTTCTGAATCTATTTAAACAGTAAATTGTATACGACCTATTAACTCTAAAATGAGTACATTAATTCTATAAGTTGTGTACTGCTGCATTAACTTATAACATACCCCTGTAATATTTCGAAATCAATTACACGCCACTGCTTTTTCTCAGATCCATAACTAAACAGCCAGAAAAGGGAAATGATAAACTTTGGTTATTTCTAGAAAAGTGATACCATATCAGAATATTTATCACGTAATGTTATTACATACTGAATTTTGATATGCATAATTTCCTAATTCTCTAGTTTAGTTGACTATCATATTTGTTATTATTACGTTGTAACATAATAAAAAAGAAATTGTTAGATTTTAATTGAATGCGTCTGTAAAATGTATTTTTAACGTGATGTAAATGTTTAAAGTGTGTTATATAAATGTGGCTCAATAATAACTATAATCACTTAGAACATTTTAGTTTAGTTTTCATTACGATCTTAGTATAAAATTATTTGTCTTTTGTATTTCAAGAATGTCCGTACAGAAGGTTTGGACAGAACTGTTACACACAGTGCCATTGTTTTAACAACACGTCATGCTACAACGATGGGACATGTAAGATAGGGTATTGCGATTCTGGCTGGCAAGGTGCTAATTGTAGCCAAGGTAGAGATTTTAACCAGTTGTACAAGTTCTTTACACGGAGATTAAATTCATATTATACAATCTAAATAATATCTCTTGTTATGGTTAATTCCAGATGAAAAAATAAGTATTCAAATACTTTGGAGTATAACTGAAATTTCTGAACGGCTGATAGCAAGTTTGCATATCTTTTTTGTTTTGGGTTTAACGCCGTTTTTCAACAGTATTTCAGTCATATAACGGCGGGCAGTTAACCTAACCAATGTTCCTGGATTCTGTACCAGTACAAACCTGTTCTCCGCAAGTAACTGCCAACTTCCCCACATGAATCAGAGGTGGAGGACTAATGATTACAGACACAATGTCGTTTATCAAACAGTCACGGAGAACATACGCCCCGCCCGAGGATCGAACTAGCGACCCCGCGATCCGTAGACCGACGCTTTACCTACTGAGCTAAGCGGGCGGGCTAGTTTGCATATCTAATTAATTCATAGCATTATATATGAAATAAAGACATGATGCATATTTCATGATAGGGCATAAAATTAAAATCTGAACTATCTATATGTTAAGACCAATTTTAATATTTGAAAGTTTGAACATGCACAAGCAGTATTGCATTTAAGGTTAAAATAATACACGTATCAATAGCCGTAGTATGAATTTGTACTATTGCAAACACATGCAATATGTTTTTCAACAAAGGTATATTACTTTATGGCACTTAATTGTGAAAGCAGCTCTACTTACAAAAGTTTCTATATTTACCAAATCAAATGTATTTATCTTTTTCAGAAGTATAATTTGGTTTCCTAGACCTGTGGCTACATATTATCAAAAGAAGCATTATAATTTAAGCGATTCAACGTTGTAAAACGTTTGCTACCAGAGCTGTTGAAAAATAGCTTAATAGATATTTGCTGTCAATAGTAGCCTACAGTGTATAATGCAATGTCAAAATATTATTGTAATTCGCAATCTAAGAACGTTTTAACTCTACCGTAGCTACGCATAACAGGCATTTTCGACCGCTCATGTTCGCACTGATATGCTACTTGTTTACAAAAAAATGAACCAAACTAAAGTAAGACGTCAGGGCGACTTGCACTAAAAGTATAGCGTCATTCGAATGTGGGTTGCGGAGGTAAGCAACGGCTAAACAAAGGAATATTGTTGTTTATAACGCATTTAGTGTCGTAATCTGCTCATAAAGTTAATCAGACAATTGTTATGTTATATAGAGATTTTGGCAAATATCAAATGAAACTTATGAACTGAAGAAGGAAAACAATGTTCAGTCATCCGTGCCTTGATCTGGAAGTGGTACAAATGATTCGCAAATTTCCATGAATTACTAAAATACAAAAAGGTCAAGGGGAAAAACAAACAATCCATGACTCGTCGTTACGATCGATCTCTGAAGCCTTAGATACACCCTGTCTGAGATGCTTTGCTCATAATGTAAATACCTCGGTATTCTAACCAAACACAGTAGAACGAGTTAGGTATTGTTTATCAAAACTAATAGGAAATTTACGAATAAGAATTAATGCAAACTTAAATAAAAGCATCTTAATGAAGTCACAACTTCGGTAACTTCGAAAATTAATCATGTGAATTACTGTCCGTCGGGTTCGTTAAAGTGACTGCTTTCGAGAAGTGTTATGTATAATCATAATTACGTCAAATTTGTCGTGAAATTAGAAGAACCTCGTTAGTCGAGCCCCGTTTACTCAAGAAGCTTAACTTGCAGGCACATCAATGGGTGCTATAGTAGCGATTTTTTTCAGGCACACCTGAGTTATTGCCTTTTACATTCTTAATATGCTTAAAGGACCCAAGAGTTTCTGTCGCATGCTTCTCGAACAATATTTTGACACAGCTTTACTAAGCCGATTCGGAATAATATTCACCCATTGAATTATTATTTGGCACGTGAAGATATTTGGTGCATAAAGGGCATACACGTTCGTATCGCATTATTAAAATAGAGAAAAGTGGAAACTTCACAGGTCGCCCAACATGACAGAAACGAAAATGTTGCAGGCTCGGTTTGATTGAACCTTGTCATGGACGGTAGTGGAAATGCATGCTACCGTCCACGCCCCGGGTTGAGCAGAACTCAACATTTACACATGCTAAAAGTACAAAAAGCAATTTAGAGACATCCGCAGATGTATTCAAACGGCGGTGAACATGGAACCTTCAATGATACATGTGTTGAGGCGTGTAATTCCATGAAGAGCGGCGTTTGGTCCCCACATAAAGTAAAGGGTTTGCCCAAAACGAGAAAACAATGGGCAGAACTAAACAAACTAGAATTTAGGAAGGGGATCTGAGGTTATGGAGTATCATTGAAGGTTCCATGTTCACCGCCGTTTGAATACATCTGCGGATGTCTCTAAATTGCTTTTTGTACTTTTAGCATGTGTAAATCCTAAATTCTAGTTTGTTTATTTATGCCCATTGTTTTCTCGTTTGGGGCAAACCCTTTACTTTATCTTGGGATCAAACGCCGCTCTTCATGGAATTACACGCTCCAACACGTGTATCAGTGAAGGTTCCATGTTCACCGCCGTTTGAATACATCTGCGGATGTCTGTAAATTGTTTTTGTACTTTTAGCATGTGTAAATGTTGAGTTCTGCTCAACCCGGGGCTAGAGAGCGTGGTTGGTGGCATGGATTTCCACTACCGTCCATGAACAGGCTCAATCAAACCGAGCCTGCAACATTTTCATTTTTGTCGTGTTAAGCGACCTGTGAAGTTTTCACTTTTCTCTATTTTACACTCCCTGGGAAATACCTTTCAGTTTTCTTCTATGTTGTACTTCATAATGAAGTTTCGTAGTACACGAACAAATCTTGTTCATTTGCTAATCATTTGTACCACTCAAAGACCAAGACACAAATTCCTCCCACATCTGAATGTCGCCATACTTTCTGTGCATGTTGCCTAAACGTGTTGCTGTATTTTGGCTTATTTTCAGATAAAAAAGTCGACTATCATTGCGAAAAGTAACGGCCGAATTCAAAAAGTGACAGATGAAAACGCGGCTGCTATGGTTATGCGTAACTGTGGTAATTACAACCTTCTATGCGCTTCGCCTAGTAGAAAAATGTTACAAAATGTATATGATCGAATTACACAAAGATTGCGAATTACATTCATAATATTACACATTGCACTAAACACAATAGGCAGATTTTGACAGCTAAAGTCTACGTTATTTTTTAACAGCACTCGCACAGATAACACTCCTATATAACTCCTCTGTTCAGATGAACATTTCACCTCTACTGTAGCAAATTAATTTTAGCATTCTTATATTCTGTAGCGTACTGGTTATGTATGGAAATGAATAACTTTTAAGAGATTTACTACCTTGAAACCTGTTAATCTGTATCTGCAACAATCATTAATATTCGGTTCATGTTTTCATGTGTTTCTTTTTTCATGCATTTATATTCTCAGAATGCCCATTTTGACGGTTTGGACAAAATTGCACCACTGAATGCCATTGTTTTAATAACACATCATGCACAAAAATTGATGGGACTTGTACAATTGGATATTGTGAACACGGCTATCAAGGTAGATCTTGTAGTCAAGGTAAAAAATGATTTTCTTTTTGCATAATATGTTATTACATGTATTAGCTTTCGCTTTGGTAACATTCTGGTACCAAATATTCCTAATGAGCACCAATATTAAATATATCGTTAAGACGGACAGGAACTGTTATAAGGTTGTGGAGGGAGAGTGATAATGGCAAGTCCGAATAACCATGTGAAAATTGACTAAACTTCAATACAGGTTATGAAATTAAATGGATTGAGGTAAACATTTCCCAATCAGATTATGCACTTGTTCTAAACGGATCCGAACTCTTAACGTTGGAAAACGAGAAGCACTAAGAAGTTCACTGCAGGCAATTAACACTATTCAGCGTTTTAATATTAGTCGATTGACGTTTTGGATTGATCTAACTCCAACATTAATCTTTAGGTGTTGAATAAGTAGTTCATGTATGTACGAAAATAGAACAATGTCCTAAAATATGATGGTACATACTGCATCTGCAATTCTGAATATAACGTATTATACGTATTGTGGACTATATTCTGTTTTATTCTAATGCTGGTATACTACAGCATAAATGTTTTAAATGTTCTAGCAAGTACTGGTAGTCCATGCCATATTAAGTGTCTTATCATCTTTGTCAAATACCGTAAAGTTGTATTTATGTATAACACACTCGTCTGCATTGGAGTTAAAGTTAAAAGGAATTGAACACCAATATGTGTATATAAAAGTAAAGGGCAAGGGATATGTCCCATGGATCACTAAGAAGATTAGGAAGAACTAATATAAGAAAATGATCAGGAAAATGTATCAAACATTCAAGACTAATCCAGTATCAGGATGCATTTACAGAAATTTAGAAAGTTACAGATATATAAGTGACTTACTCAACCCTGAAGTAGACAAGAACGGTAAATGTTTTAGAAATATATAACATCCACAAAATAGGATAGTGTCAGTATTGTAACTTTTAAAGCAACTGATGACAGCAAGTGCAAAGATTAGGCTGATGTATTAAACGACCAATACTGTTCTGCATTTACAAATGAAAGTGTTGAAGACTTACCCGATAATGGTCCACCATATCACTTCAAAATGTAATAAAGGCAGTTTTAAATACGATCGTTATTAAACATTATTTAACGGATGAACGTGAAAAGAAGCAAAACAGCAAGTGGTCCGAAATAAATCTATTGATGTTCTTAAAGAAGTCTGGACTGAAATTGCAACTATTATTTCAGCAAACACTAGATACAGCTGGAATACCTGAAGACTGGAAAAAGGTAAATGTCGTGCCTATTTATAAGAAAGATCATTATCATAAACTGCTATCATATCAAAATGATGGAGCACATAGACGTTTTAACAAATCATGAACTATCTAGACAGTGGCAATACTATTATTTTTCATGAAAAACAACATGGTTTCCGCTCTTAAAGATCCCGTGAAAGCCAGTTTCTTATAACATCATGACAAATACATGTAACAAGAAATATTGATGAAGGAAAAGAAGTAGATAAGACAATATCGGTCTTTTCTAAAACGTTTGAAAATACTGCACATTAAAAGCTATCAAGCCAATCACGTTATTATATCATCTGGACCGAAATTAGGTCATAGGCAGACAAATTTCTTCAGGAGCTACAGCAACTAGTATTCTCTGACAACAAAAAACTCTTGCAAATCAATAGTACAATGGAATATGCGAATATTAGGGCCTACACTATTCTTGAGCTATATAGAGGGCATAGCTGTCAATTCTGACTTTACGATCAGATTATTTGATAGTGACTGTGTACTATGTAGACCGATAATTCTTCAGAAGACCAAGCAAAAAATTATACAAGCTAATTGAACGGAGCAGTACTTGTCAACTCGAATTAAATGCCAAAATGAATTTTTCAACCAGACGCAACAAAAGTAACTTTAATTATAAAACGAAAGATCATTCTATGTAGTATTACACCATTCATATTTTGGGGTTGAGTTCGCAGATAGATTGAAATACAACCTACATATTTACAATGTCAAACCCGAAGCTTCAGGAGTACTCAGCTTCTTAGAAAAGAATGTCAATGTCAAACAAAAGTCAAGGAACGAGCTAATCAAACACAAATTAGACAAAAGTTGAAGTATTCACGTAGCTTCCCAACTTGCAATCCATATTAACAAGCAAAACGCCATTGGATTATAAAACCCTTTTAATATAAAAATCTAGCAAGTATATCTGCTATGTTACAACAGCTGGAGTGGAAATCGACGCAGAACGCAGGCATGCTGCATGCATGATCCTTAATTTTAATCAAAGTCGTTGATAGCTTAGAGACCACTGAAGGAATGCACCCTTCACGGGCTATTCTAGATACATTCATCCGCTTAAATGCACGACATACACGTGTAATCTGAATGTCTATCTTCACTCATTCTTTTTCCGTACAGTGCTGGTTCTGAGAACAGCCAAAACAAAGTTTAATGTGTAAATAAGTTATGCGTTTTAATTTTTCATTATTTCGGGCCAACCAACATACACACCAAATTCAAGCTAGCACCCAAATCCTCGGGAAGATGTGTGATATTGGATAAATATACCTGCTTTGAAGCTGAAGTTGAACATTTTTGAATACTTGGCATCTTTATTTAAATAAAATGTTCCAAAATTATTTTTGCAAACTTTTATTTCCGAGTGTGCCAGTTTCATTAATTTTGTCATGTATCTTGATATATTAATGACGAGATATAGTATCATATGTGGTGATAAACTCATTTTGTGTTTCATTTGCCTTTGGGTTTGTTAATTAAATCAAAACATATTTTGCAAAACATGACAGAGCATCAAAGACACTGATACCCTAGTTTTTGAAAGTTGTAAGTCGATTTTAGCTTAACATAGCACAACGTGCTCAACATGACCCATGGCGAGCATTCATCGTCCGGCATATATTGTATGTTGTAAGGAAATAAAACTTATAAAAATGTCCTCAAACATATCAATGCGTCGGTTCGCCGTAAAACCCCAACTCACTCACTTACTTAATGCATCTGAAATTTTGAAGTAATGTCTGCATGTAATACTTATTGTGGTTGTTACTGTGGATCATATGCTGTATTGTCAAAATTCATAACATATGTGTCAAAATTCAGAACAAAATTTCTAACCATATCTTTATTTATAAATACATTTTCTAAAACAGACTCATCGGCATTAGAGTTAAAATGTTTAAACACCAAAAATCATAGGGGATTCGTGGAACAAAATTGTATCACAATGTTAATACAGATGGCTGGAGTACATGATAATATCAACATTTGCTAGAAATTCATAAATAATTACAATACTTATTTATACTTCTTGAACTTCTTTATTATGCAAAGCATGCATGTAAAAAGGAATTGATACTGATATTCTGTTTTGTTGATTGTAAATAAACTTGCAATACTTTGTCCTAGGACTGTGTTTCCTGTATTGTATACTAACTAAAGATTAAAAATCAACAATAAAATTTCATGTTGGAATTAGTTAGAGGTTCGGACATATTGTCAAGTAATATAGCAGGCCTAACAACCCTAGTTAAAAGTCATTTTGAAATAAAACAAGAGAACAAAAACCTCGGTTTTCCCTGTATGTGTCTTTGAAAAACTTAGAAAGGGTACTCCTTTGAATCTTCAAGCAAGTTTTCAAAGTTATTTGCCCGGAACTTTCTTTTGTTAAACCTGTAAGAGATGTGAATCTATTTTGCAACATGAAGCTGTCAAATAGACTAAATTTGCACTATACACAATTGAATTTACTGAGCTGTGGAGACACTTGATAGAGGCTATAAATCCCAAAATCAGTAAACCGTCAACACTAGAGTTATACATATTGCTTCAGATATTTTAAGAATGTCTTTTTTTTTAATATCAAATATTTTTATTTTCACATGGATAGAAGAGCAACATAAATATATTTAGCTTTCATTATCCACTGAAAAAAAAAATAGAATTTGAATTTGAAGCCAGGAGCAAACTCCAAAAGTATCTAACAGAATTTACCGAAACTTTGAATCGAGTTAGACACCAGACACCAATGGGTGGAAGTGCACTTCATCAAATCTTACCAATTTCTTGAATATATCTCCTTTTGTACGTAAATTTTCAAGTTGATGCTATAACTTTGCAACAGTTGAAGGGGGGTTAAGAAAGGGATAAAATGACTGAATTAAATCAGGGGAAGTGCATAGAGTACAAGAATCATAAAGTAGAAAAGTGGAAACGCCACAGGTCGCTCAACACGACAAAAACGAAACTGTTGCAGGCTCGGTTTGATTGAGCCTGTTCATGGACGGTAGTGGAAATGCATGCTACCGTCCACGCCCTCTAGCCCCGGGTTGAGCAGATCTCAACATTTACACATGCTAAAAGTACAAACATTTTTAGAGACATCCGCAGATGTGTTCATACGGCGGTGCACATGGAACCTTCAATGACACACTAGCGTGTATTTTAACGAAAAGCGGCGTATGGTCCCCAGATAAAATAACGGGTTTGCCCTAAACGAGAAAACAATGGGCAGAATTAAACAAACTGGAATTTAGAAACGGGATCTGAGGTTATGGAGCCTTCAAATCACAGGAACTGCCAGAAGACAAAATTAAAAAGCAGGCACCATATCCAAGTGGTGATGATACAATACTCAAAGCTATGAAAGCGGGAATATTAGAACCACCTAGGCGGAAACGGTCATGCTGAGAAACTAAACAGTACCAATAACACGACATAAAAGTCTTGCTGAACGATCTGAGAAGATCGAAATATAACAGCCCTGATTGAATGTACGGTACCCTCGGTCATGTTTTTGCAGAAGTATCTCCTCTGTCTTTCTCCAATCATGGTTTAGGCGTGTCTTTGATAGATAAAATGAAGCTATAGACAGTAAAAGAGTGTGCAGAATACACAATCTATATCTGATATAAGATCATGCAAAACTAAATCCAAGTTAGTGTATTTCTAAACCGAGATATCGCTATTATTGCTTGACAAATACCTTCGTGGGAGCATCCATTGGTTTCTTTCTTCGTTTGTTGGTTTAGTATATATTTTTCAGTGATATGTTATAGGATGTCCACATGCTCAACTAGTTACGGTAAATGTCCTGGCAACTGCAGGCATGGGTATCATGGCCCTCATTGCAACATAGGTATAACTATTCCAAAGTCTATTATAGATTATGAACGTTTGAAGATTCAGCTTTGAAATATTTCTTCTTGACGTTGATAATGTGCAAAGAAAACACACTATATATTTAAAAATAATCATTTGAAATTCAAAAGACTTATTACAAAATCACAAACTGTAGAAATCGAGCGTATTGCTGAATTACTGTATAACTTTTAATTTGTAAATTTATTAACAGCATTAGAGGGGAATGGTAAACAAAGCGAGAAGAGTTCAGTCAAAGTTGCAACCATAGGAGGAACAGTCGGCGTATCTGTCTCATTTCTTATAATTGTGTTTGCTGCTATATGCCTATTTATAAGATATCGAACGAAGTCAAGGTAAGCAGGATAGATGTAGAAAGCTGCCAAACACGTAGCGCTATGTAGCTGAGCCGCGTTACAATTCAGATATTAAAGTGAACCGAAAGGCAGTACAGAAATGCCAAAAAGAATGAAATCAAATTTGTATAAACATTCCGTTTAGCTGATGATATGCAATATTATATGCGATATATTTAGGCAACCCGTCGAAGGTACGGAGGTATACTGCTTTGCATTTGTCGGTCGCATTGTTTCGTCGATCGGTCCGTCGGTCAATGAACGGTTTCCACCAGTAACTTGTGAACCTACTTATGCCAGAACTTGCAATCTTGATATCTATATTTTGATTATCAAGTAGATCACCCTTCATTTTTGGCTGGTGGGGGTGGGGTGGGGGGGGGGGGGGGGGGGGGGGGGGAGGTGAGGGTAGAAGTTCAAAATCATACTGATATTCGGAGTGAAAATGAGAATACCTATCATCAAGGGTATGAAACGTTGCCTGTGGCACAAAATGTGCCCAGCTGAAATGAAGGCATCGCGCTTCCTATGGTGCAGGCATTTAGCAGGATGTTGACAGTAATACCGGACACGTTGAGTAAAAATTGTATGTTTTTGGTTACTTTCTTTTTACAGTAAGACGTTTTAAGAAATCAGGGAATGCAGTGGGATGTAGTTATATCTTGCCGACACATCCATGCCCAGATTGTGAAGAAATAAGTAATATTAATTATTTTACGAGTGTTTTTCAACGGGGACTGTAACATAAAAATTCCAAAAGCAGTGAGTATTTCAAGTCATTTCACCTCCTGCTGAAAAATGAATGATGTATATTTCTGTCGTATATTATATAAATATATGGTACTGATCGACTGAGATAATATACATGTCAAGGAAAAGGCATATCCACTCGTTCTGCCGAAATCTTAGCTACATGTAAGTGCTGCAGGCACCTTGATGGTGTCGCAGGCATCGTGAGGGGTATATTCATCTCGGATACTACTTTGTAATTTTGACCAACTATATAAAACATGTACGTATTTAGGTACAAAAATAGCACTCACTAACCATGTTTTTCGTCCAGTTATTGTGTAAGACAAATTTTCTCAATCTGAACTTTGTAACATTAATAGCTTTTATAAGAAGTTTGCATTATTTTTTCTTCACTGTTTTGGGAAAGGGGCCAGGTATCAGAATATTATTTTAAACTTATTTAGGTCTGTGGTCACATTCTGATGCACTGACTGTCATGTTTACGTCTTCGTATCAATAAAACGAAGTTAAAACGACGCTTGAATATTTCTGATCTAATTCCTCCCAATGAATGTACATCCATCTGAAAATACAAAATGAACAATACATTTAACTATTATTTACCCCCATCGATAATTTCATTGGTTCCTGGAGGAATAAAAGAGAATGGTTTTCATTTTCAACACAAAAGTGGGGAAGAGTATCTGTTTTAGATATTCTGCGTTCATATCTAAATGTCTTAATAAGATCAGAGAGCTTATATTATGTTACAGAAAAACAGCGAGGGATGAGCGAGAATAGTATTATGATAGAACTGTCCACGGTAATGTTTATCTGCCAAAAATGATAAAATATTTAATCATTTTACATATCAGTGATTAAGACTAAGAGATGTAAAAGGCATGACCAGGAGCGAGCTGCGACTTGGCCGATAGATACCTCAATCCACCAGAAATTGTATGGAGGCATTGGGGATCTGCGGCAAACCACAAGTTTCATCGAGGCTACTGGTCTGACAGTGTAGTCGCGAACGACAAGAAGAAGAAGAAGACTAATGTTTTTACGTTTATTTTGTCTTTTCAAGTTCAAGGTGATATTTTTCGCCGATTTTGGGGTCAAACTTCTGCCCCATTTCTTATCAGAAGTAATAATTTTCTTCTAATTGGTAAAGAAAACATCACAAACTCCACGCTGAAAAAAAAAACTCATCAAAATTAGTTGAAAAATTACAAAGTTGCTGCAATGCTTGTTTTTACATCTTGCTTGTAATCTAAGGCATAATACTGGTTACCAGTGGGATTGTTTGGTAACTGAATATTGTTATTTTAGGAAATAAATTGTTCCAGTTTGATACAAAATGACGTGATTTTCCCAACTGGAAGGGACTTGGCCCCACTTCCAAAACAGTGAAAAAATACTGCCAACTTCTTATAAAAGCTATAAAAGTTACAAAGTTTAGATTGAAAATATTTGTCTTACACAATAACTGGACGAAAACATAGTTAGTGTTATGTTTGTACCTAAATACGTAGGGAGCGCGATGCCTTCACTTAAGCGTGACACATTTTGTGCCACAGGCAACGTTTTATACCCGTATTCAATGTGAGCATGCATATTTTACAAACAGCTCTTGTTGTTAAATGTTTCTTAGTTCCAATGGCTAAAAGAACAAACACGTGAAAGTATCCTCAAAACCCTCAATTCTTGCATATAATCAAGTCGATTAGAGTTAAATTGAAATTTATTATTATATTATTATTATTTATTTATTGTTGCTTGATAAAAGTACATAAATTGTGTAGCTTTTTCTGTAACGTTATATTCAAGGAAAATACCTGGATCCAAATTTGTAATATGTAACAAATATATAATGCGCGATGTACGTGTTGAATTTTGAAAGACGAGAACATTGTGTCCTTTTAATTTAAGATATGAAGATGAACAAATTAATGACTACACAGCTCCGTCTGCTTTTACTCAACAGACAGAGAATTCAGATTACGACACACTTGAAATTTTACAAGGTAGGAATGATACTATGTTATTATTGCTAGTGTGTGTAATATGCCAAAACACAATTTTGTCAATCATGTTATTGGTATTGTGCAGTTATATAGCCCATACCATAATTGTCACACGAAGCATTTCTGTAAATGAGTTCAAGCTATCGTAGTAAAACTGCATAGCGGTCTGCTTAACAGAAAGAAACATTTTTTTTTACAGATTATATTTACACATTTACGTTTTTTAAAAATGAACATGTTGATCTTCTGAAAATACTTTTATTCTTGTAGATACACCTGAAGCTGGTAACAACAGTCCATAGGTAAATGAACAAGTAACTGGCGTATAAAGCTTCAACAACAAACATGATCGAAAATGACAATCTCTACTAGTATTATTATTTAATTACGTTTCTCTTTGTCAGTTTTGGATCGGTGTATGTTTAAAGAATCCTTGAAACTGATTATCTTCCAGTTTGACTATAAGACTTTTGTTTGGTTCCATAATCAGTGTTGATATAAGTGTAAATATACTAAGTTATGGTGAAATATTCAAAAGATATACATACATTAATAGATTTAGAACAAAAGGACGCTGCAACTTTGTACCACCATAAACAGGAGTCAGGTTATGTAAATGATATGCGTTTGGTGAAACCGATCCTCACTCTTAGTTCGTACCGGACGTCAGGATTATTTATGATTTCTCATTTTGATTCCTTTATGCACGTTTGTACTAAATTGAAAATTGTCGTTTTAATCATTTGCTGTTATTGTTATGATTGTATCATTGTGACGTAAGTTTTCTACCTTAGCCCTGCTCTTCCGTCTGTCGTCCCTTAAGCATGTCTGGGTTTCCTTAAAAAACCCTTACCGGATTGGTTTCAATAAGACGCCAAAGATATATTGCCCCGTAAAGTCACACTGCGAAAAAAGAGTTAATATACGGGAGTGTACGGGATCCCGTATATTACTCGTATACGGGAAGAAATACGGGAAAACTAAAATACGGGCGTGTACGGGGCTTGTATATTTAAAAGTCCGTATACCAATAAAATACGGATTTCCGTATACTATGAAATACGGAATTCTTAGTATACGATACCCCGTATATTATTGAAATACGGGAAATTCTAAAAAGGGTTATTCTGATCGTATACAACACCGTATATTCCCGTATATGTCTGGTGTACGGGAATACATAAATCCGTATATTACGAGAATACGGGACGTATATTTCCCGTATATGTTTCATATACAACCCCGTATATTTCCCGTATATTCTGGATATACGGGATATGTCTAGTATGTATATTTCGAAAATACAGGGATTAAATTTCCCGTATATTCTTCGTATACAACTCCGTATATTTCCCGTATATGCCGGAAATACGGGATTTAAATAATTTGTATATTTCGAAAATACGGGACGTATATGTCCCGTATATGCTTGGTATACAACTCCGTATATTTCCCGTATATGCTAGAAATACGGAATTTAAATAATTTGTATATTTTGAAAATACGGGACTTATATTTCCCGTATATTCTTCGTATACAACTCCGTATATTTCCCGTATATGCCGGAAATACGGGATTTAAATAATTTGTATATTTCGAAAATACGGGACGTATATGTCCCGTATATGCTTGGTATACAACTCCGTATATTTCCCGTATATGCCGGAAATACGGGGTTTAAATAATTTATATATTTCAAAAATACGGGATGCAATCAATATGTGTAGTGAAAATTATATTCTCCGGCCATTTCAAAGGTCAAACGTTTTGCATGTTTTCGAACTTGTACGTGTATGTAGAATGAATGTCAATATTGAAAGAAAGAAATGTTTAATACTAATATGACATGAACTGAAAAAAGCATTCACGGACCAAAACAGGTATAAATTTAAAATCAAACATGAATTAATCCATCATTTCTAGCGCGTTCCCGATTTATTTTAACATTTAATCTAAATAGCCGATTGAGAAAAGATAAAGATTAATCAATTCATCCCTATTTATTTGTAGTGATAAATACGTCCGTGGATCATCGCCATTGTAAAAATCTAATGCAAGCATAAATTACTCATTTTTCTGCACATTTCCAACGCTTGTGCATACAATGCAAATATTTATAGAAAAAAGTGGAAACTAATCCATTTATATTTTTGTACTGAAAAGTATATAAGACATGTATTGATACTTTACTTATGAAATCAATTCTAATATTTTTACAGACGAAAATAATCGATATAATGTGTCTGCGTCCAAGATTCGAACAAACGCCTTTCGTTCGATTTAATACAGTAATCGTCTGCTACCGCCCGAGTAGGTCGTTTTTGTGTTTTTGTTGGGATTAACGTTGCGCTGACACACTTATTGGTCCTTTAGCGACTTTCCTGTTTTCTTGGTGGAGGAATACTCCAGGTGCCCTAACGTGCATTATTTCATCGTGACGAGCGAGCACCTGCTTAATGTCTTCCTCACATGGAGAATTTAAACACTCTGAGTGAGGCTTGAACCCGCATCGGTGATGGGCAACTGGTTTGAAGTCATCGATCTAAACTACTCGACCACGGAAACCCACTCCAGGTGGGTCGAATCTTTAAACCAACATGTAGATAACATAACATTTTTGTAATAAAGAAAGCACATAATCTACCGAAGTCATTTAGTTTAATATAATTCAAAGAGCTATAAAATATGTATTTTATACCTTTTTGTTCAATGTTCACTTTCAACTGTTACTTAATTATAAATCATTAAGCGAAAAATATTTTCATATCCGTTGACTTTTGTTTCGAAGTAATTCTGCAGATGTTCAATGTATAGTACGGTGGCATAGCGAGGACATAGGAAATATTCTATTTTTTCTGTGCGCACGTGTTAGCTACCACGTGCGTATGTGGTAATTCACACGTGTGCGGGTGATAACTATCACGTGCGCAAGTGACAGCACGTTATACTACCATGTGCCCATGTGATAACTAACACGTGCGCACGTGTTAGCTGATCAATGAAAAAGCGTGAAAGATCTGCAATTTTTCTAAATGGATGTCTTTCATAAGGAAGTATTATTTATAGTTAGCTGTAATTTACGAAGTAAGTGTTTCTTGTTTTTGAAAAAAGGCTGATATCTCGATTAGTTTCGCTGGTAATATTTCACGTTCGCGCGTGTCAGCTAACAACTGCGAACGTGATAGCTATCACATGCGAACGTGTTAGCTAAGATAGTTATTACGTGCGCACGTGTTAATCAACACATTCGCACGTGGTATCTAACATGTGCGAATGTGGTGCTAACACGTGTGCACGTGATAAATAAAATGTTTCCTATGTCCCCTCTATTCCACTGTAGTATACGCTGTGGCAGACTATTTTATTTCTCGTGTATGTAGGGTCCTTTAGTATTGACCTAGCACATGTGAATATTTCGTATATTTCCATAAATTCATTTTCAATGTCCAAACATAAATAGCGATACAAATATTACATATATAATTCATAGTTGATATTATACTATCGCATGTGCAGGTAGCTGGGCGGCAAAGCGTTTAGCTGCCAATATCAGGGTAGTGGGTTCGAGTTTTGGCCATACCTTTTCCCCTAAATTTATTTGCAAACTTTCCACTTATTTGTCAAACGCACCGTCATATTCACCCGTTGTAAAAAAGTCAATTATTTAAAATATTCTAGACAAAAAGAAAGACACATTACCAGTCACAAGCGTACTAAAAAATAAATACTTTAAGATAAAAAATAAAATTTATAAAGATAAAACAGGTAGCGATAACATCACATTACTTTACTTTAAAGCAATGATAACCGTGGTAACGTGGATGGCGTGACACTGATTGACTGTATAAAATACAAATATTGCTTAAAATTAACGAAAACGCTCGAAAAAATATTGGCAAAGATTAATGAGTGTCTTTCATTAAATCAAATGATATAAGCATTTACACTGATTTACCCATCTCCACGAAAATAAACTGTACATATAATTTCTGCCGAACAGTTTTACTGCAACATTAATTGATAATAATTGTACGCAATTAACTAAATCAGTTTAGATAGCCCATGTACCCTAAGCCTGGTAATCCAGTCTGACAATTTCTAACATTTTTCTACCCGCAAATTGACAATATCAGAAACTCGATGAATTAGCGCAAATTAATTGGGATATTTAATGCATAGATATTAGGTATCCAATCATTTGGGAACACGCTTCGTCACGCTTCGCGCGTTCATGCCTCGAAGCGATAACATCTGGCTCAAGTGACCGCACGCGATAATCTGTATATTGCATATTTCAGAGGGAAAGGAAGTCACGAGTAAGTACTTATTTGATTTATATGTTTTAATTTTTAATAAACTGATTTTTTTTGTGACAAACCAGACCATGAATTATATTTCAATTAATCGGAAACATGGGTTGCTTTTTATTGCTTTAACAAATTCAGAAGCGTCAAAAAGGTCAGTTTAATTTTGTAATCTTAATATAAAAAAGAAATTCAGAATAGCCGTTAAATAGTTCATTCATTCATTCATTCGATTGATCATTTCTTCACAACTAATCATTTAACTATTATTTCATTCATTCTTTCATCCGATAGTCTACAAGGATGTCAGTCACCAAATGTTGATGTTGCAAGTGTTTGAAATAAAAAAAAATATCGTGCAAAAATCATTTGATGAATACCATTGGGGTTAAACGAGATTAAAGTTGAAAGGACAAAAACAACTCGAGATAGAAGTTTTATTTCGTAGAAGCTAGGTAGCCGAGGCTAGCTTTAAGAATGAATAAGGCGGCACGCACGTTCATTCATTCGATTAAAACTGGAATCTCGGAAAAGCATTAATAAAGTTAATAATTACAATCTTTTATTTTTAGAAAATGGGTACCGGTAATCTGACAAAATAACGCTTTTTTCTAGATGACACTTTTGCAAAAAATTACAACATCTCTTGCCTCTGTCTAGAGAGAAAATGTTTTTCTCTGCGAAAATATCAGTGTCAGTATGAAGAAATTAATACTATTACAGATTATTTCATCTCTACAGACTTTGTAAGTCTATGTAAGCGGTTGCGATGCGTATTTTTTTTTTCAAAGTATTTTATAAAAAAAAGTTGGTAATAATAAAAATTTATATTATGTAGAATTTGATTATTAATCTGAAAGTTATAAGAATTTTATAGTGACCTAAAATACATACATACTATAGATCTTTTGCATTACCAATTTTTAGTAACATCTTTAAAACCGATAAAGCGGGAGAACAAATAATCCAATTTGTCGATTTCCGTACAAAGTGTTGTTGTTGTAACACGGGGGGGGGGGTGGGGTAAATCGATAACTAATAGCTTTGGTCATTATAATTTTTTATCTGATGCATTTACAGGCAAACGGTTTACTAACGATGTACTTGAATGAAGTTTAAATTAATATTAAAGTGAAATGCGGAACAAGTCGAATATGTATATAATACTTTATTTATTGTCAAATAAAAGTAATATTTAGTAATATGAATATGGTATCTAACATATTTAAAATCGTTACATATTATACATCTAAAACAAACATTTACTTTCAGGACCATACATGTACAAACAATAAGTAATTGCTCAGCTTAGTCTGTTATTTTAAATCGATTTTCAACGGACCATTTTGACTTTTTTAACAAATTAAAGTTGACGATATTTCCGATTGACTGGTATTTTTTCAGTTCTCTGTTTTACTCCATTTTACAGCTGTAAATCTTCAAATATGACCACAAACGTCTTTTTTTTCAGCAGGGCGCAAAATGATGTACTTAACAGGTTAACCATAAAACCATAAAATTTAAAGTACCTATCACTTGTAGTAAGTGGGTTAACATATTTTTATGACCCAGCTTGAAACAACATTGACCGAATATTTCTTATCCCCAGGAAATATTGTAATACACAATGAAATTTAAAGGGTGATTAAACATTTGACACAGTTAAATTATCTTCTTTTTAGTGTAACTGTATGCAATCTTGGGGTTAAAATAACTTTAAGAAATAACGCAATGTTTAAACGAATACTAAAAAAAGGCACTGGCCCCCAGATCGTCCGACAAGAACAGAAAAAAAATATAATTGAGCCGTGCCATGAGAAAACCAACATAGTCTTAGTTTTCGACCAGCATGGATCGAGACCAACCTGCGCATCCGCGCAGTCTGCTCAGGATCCATGCTGTTCGCTAACAGTTTTTCTAATTCCAATAGGCTTTGAAAGCGAACAGCATGGATCCTGACCAGACTGCACGGATGCGCAGGCTGGTCCCGATCCATGCTAGTCGCAAACCAACTATGTTGGTTTTCTCATGGCACGGCATTATATTTTTTTAGATATATGGATATTAATGGTGTATAATTATGCTACGTATACTGACAGACTATAATGTTGCGGAAACACATGAGAATTAGATGTTTTAACTAATTTTTACGATAAAAATTGTATATTTAACGCGCATTAAACACTTAACCCTCCCTTGCGTTATAATTGGTAACGACAGTGGAAAACTTCTTTATTGCCGCTGCGGTCAGGGTTCGTTTCCCGGCGCGAACCATCTTTTTTTCTATATATGACATTTTTTAATAGTTTATAGAAACAAAATGATTCCTATTTTAAGTTTCATAATGTGACAACTCAGCTTAAAAGGTATCGTTGATGAACTGATAATTGTGCTTTTTAATCGAACCTCCTTTCAATATTTTACTCCGTAGATGTTATTTGTAGAATTATTTATCGTCAAGCATATCCTGTGCATTTAAGGAATATTGATTAAGGAATATTAAAGCCTGTTTGCCTGGGGTCTATATATTTCGAAAAAAAAAAAAAACTGTGAGAACAATAAACATCTCGCGGGAAGGTCTATCTTTGCATGTCTACCGTTTTTCTGTTACTGTAGCCAGGCCTGTTCACGTGCACGAATAGACATTCGCTCGTGCAAAAACAAATCATTCTGAAAACAAAGTGGTCATTTATTAGGAATGAAATCGAGTATGTCTGTAAATTCGATCTTCAAACATTCAATCAAACTAGTACCATTTCTTTCATTTTACCACAGATTAGACATGTATACACGATTACATAATTATTATCGAATATTCGGCAACTCTAATTTGAAATAATGTAAATTATATTGATACCCTGATATTATTTATTATATTTTAGTTAGGTTAATCTATGAGATTTGGATAATTTTAAATCCAGATTTACAGATGCATTATATTTATTTGAACATGATAAAGAGATGGGACGTTTATGATGAATATTTTACTTGTCTAAGAATATTATACTGACCGCGAGATTGGAAATTCTGGTAACTCTTCAGATTGTTTAACCAAATATTAAAACGTTTAGAGGCAAATATATCGTTCAGAACTTGTTCAGTCACAAAGTTTAAAGAGATGTTTGAAATATTAAATTAAAAAAAAAAAAGCTTAACAACGCGACTGTTATGCATTCTCATCAGTCAGATGTTCGTCAAAATCCCGGGGAACCACGGTAGACCTCTGGTATGCGAGAATGCTGTTATGTCACTCTGATACATTTTATCCAAACTGTACAAAAGATTTATTGTGCATAACACGGAGAATTGCGTAATGGCGGACAGGTTAAGGAACACTAATTTAGCATAGTTTACGTTAACACTAGCGTTGGTTTAAATTATACCGTAGCTGTAGTTTTGACATTTTGGTAGGAATAAAATGGGGAAGTGTTATTTAGATCCCATTACCGCACTTTATGTGCTTTTGAAGTTTTGTGACAGGTAAAATCTCTCTTGAAAAAAGTCTCTCCCGTATTTATGTTATTACTGTATGTCAGTTTGAAGACAATCCATCAAAATGAGGTGAGGATTGACCGGACAACGTGTGACGGCACTATGAACACATGCATTTTATATTAAATATAATTTGGGAGATAGTTTTTTAAACGTAATATAACCATAAAATGCAAATAAAACACTACATAGATAACTTGTATTTAAAAATCAACAGGCACGTTTAATGATATCTAATTTCTTTTTTCGCGACGAAATGAGTATGGGCGTTCTGACACTTAATGCTGTCGTCATCCCACATGTCATTTTATTTCGTCATAATTTTCACATCATTTAATAGATATAATTATCAGTATCTATGAATTGCAAGAGTCCATTTTTATAACTTTTAATGCGTGCATTTTTTTTTATTCCAGGTTGACACAAGAGTTGTTTACTGGAATCAGAAAACGGGACGACTATTTATTTTCACGATAGAGAATATACTTTATGTGTGAAGTTTCTACTAGTTTGATCAACAGATGCAGACAGACAGCCCGGATGAGCCATTCGTTCTCAGTGACATTCGTAACAACAGATAAAAGCTTATACTTATTGAGATCAGGAAACTTAATATTTCCATGTGGTTCATCATTTGTAACCTGCTTACATATCGTGTTCCAGTACAGAACCAACATGCGTCTTTTTAAAGTACACATTCGGACATTAGGAGGGGTGTACTGCTCTTTTTAGAAGACGGCAAATCGAAAAGCCTATAGCGGTAATGAGCATTCATGTGAATAACGAAAACATGTACAGACAATAGTAAAAGAAGTGATACTCAAATGATTTGTTGAGTCAACCGCGCAGAATTAAATGTGCGAATTGCTAGTTTTTCAATTAGAAATGAACATAATAATATTAAGAAATACTTGATGTTATTGATTACTCACATTTTAATTCTGCTTATTTCATTTGGACAAGAAATGAAAATGATTCATAACCGTTTGAAAACTGATTTAAAAAGTATTTAAGTTGAATAAAATGTTAGTTTAATCTGACATGTCTCCAATTAATAACAATATGATTTTTTTCTCATACCCTGTCTTTGTCTTGCTTTTTTCTAACATACCGTATTCTGCTGTAGGTATCACCGACATTCATTTTGTCATCTTTCAGTGTGTGCCCATATACAAAATCAGTTCACATAAAAGAAAAATACGGGGTTTGTATACTACACATGCATATACGGGAAAAGTCTGGTAAATGTATCTTTTAGAAATACTGGTCCGTGAATTCCCCGAATACGAAAACCAAATTCAGTCTAAATGTGACACAAATACGGAATCTGTATACTCTGCATATCATGCATAAACGGGGAAAAACCTGGCCCGTATATCAAAAACTACAGGTTCGTATATCCCCGTATATCAGATGCAAATACATTCCGTATATGACACAAGTACGGGATCCGTATATTGCGTATACCATGCATATACGGGACTAGTCCGTAGCCCGTATAGTAAAAAATACAGTTTCGTATTTTCCCCGTATATGACACAAGTACGGGATCCGTATATTGCGTATACCATGCATATACGGGACTAGTCCGTAGCCCGTATATCAAAAAGTACAGTTTCGTATATGCCCCGTATATGACAAAAGTACGGGATCCGTATACTTAGTATATCATGCGTATACGGAAAAAATCCGAAGCCCGTATATTAGAAAATACAAGTCCGTATATGCCCCGTATATTAGATGCAATCACAGTCCGTATATGACAAAAATACGGGATCCGTATACTAACGTATATCATGCGTATATGGAAAAAATTTCCGAAGCCCGTATATTAGAAAATACAAGTCCGTATATGCCCCGTATATTAGATGCAATCACAGTCCGTATATGACAAAAATACGGGATCCGTATACTACGTATATTCGAAATATACAGGCTCGTATACGTGTTCCGTATATTCTAAAATACGGAAAGTATACGGGAAAAAAAGTCTCAAGACCCTTCGAATACATGAAAATGAAACTTATGTTAAAGCAGGACACGAATAAACACCATTTCTAGGGATTTTTTTTAAAGTTCGTATATTGCATATATACGGGAAATATACATTTATGTATATTCGGCGTATACGGGATCCCGTATATGCATGACAAATATACGGACTTCCCGTATACTAGATGTTCCGAATACGGGATCGTATATTAGGTCCGTATATTTGTAATATACATCCCGTATACTCCCGTATTTTCGAAATATACGGGACCGTACACTCCCGTATATTGACCCTTTTTTCGCAGTGTCATGTTTGATAAAATCTACCTGGACTTCTCCTGTACTATTGTGGGACACAAATGAAACATCATTGCAACCGACAGTTGGAAGCCTAGTTCCCGTGAATTTTACGATGGAATAGTTTTCATTTAGTTATGGCCCTTATTTTATTTCTATGCATAAAGGCGACATGTCTCCATTTGTAATGTTAAGTATACAGTTCTCTGTAAAAGTTAACATTTACTTCAACATTCATTTTCATGAAAGAACTGCTGTATCAATATTAAATGCATGGAGAGAATATTTCAGTCTAGTTAACCTTACGGTATAAATATTTCTGAAAACAGTTAATACAAATATATAGTACCTACTACGACATTTACTGTTGTAAATGTGAAGTAGGTCGGCTGTGGTTATTATGATCTTTATAAAATGATGGAATGATTGATTTAGATTAGTTTATAAAATTGTAGATTTCACATCAATGTCTATCTTTACTGTTTTGCGGTTACATAATGATAGCATGGTCTAAACTATTTCACCACAGTCTTTGTGCTATAACTGCCGATAGTGTTTTATCACAAACAGGTAGTTGTAACTGAAACAGGAAAAGCCAAATAATTTCCCGGCTTAGAAATCGTTATCTATATGAATTGAAGTATGATTTGCTTTTTGTGATGATACAGTGTCAGTTGATTATATCTAAGATGGTACAAAATGAAACATTGTATACATTAAGGATGTGTTGGAAAAGTTTCCAAGTGAATAATAGTTTTAATATTACAATGAAGTATCCCAATTAAATACAAAACTCAATTTTTAAAAGTAATAAGATCGTTGAACAGCGAATACACAACTCAAGAAATCCGCATGGGAAGTGGTGAAATGCACTTGATGTATCTGATTAACCTTTGTCTTTTTTTAAAATAATTTGAAGGAAGCCCGTAAACTTTCCTGGCGTGTTTCAAGTACAACTTTAAGAAGACAAATATTAATCGCCATAAATGTACCACTAGTCACTTTCTTATAAATAGAAATATTGAAGGTTATTAGGCTGCTAAGGACATGTCAAAAGCAAGACCCATTTTTTCATGTCAGGTATTTCCGTCTACAGTATGACAAAATAATATCGTTGAAATATGTGTAATTTCTTGATGAAAAAAATTATGGAAAGCCATACCCTGCCGTTCTGTTTGTGTTACTGTAATTATTGATAAAGACGATTGCTATAACAGTTCTCTTTTCTCTCTAACAGTGATCTTTACTCCAACTTTTCTAAAATTACTAATTGCTTTTATCATAACGTCAACAAGCTAGTGTCTAATCGCAATTTTTATGGTCGAGTATTGCAGTGGTCACAACGACTTTCGGATAAACTTGTGTTATGACGCCGGAGTCCGTCTGTCTGTTAGCAATTTCGTGTCCACTTTGTAACTCTTGACCCCTTGAAGGATTTCAAAGAAACTTAACAAAAAATGTTCACCATATCGAGATGGCGTGCAGAGTTTTGGAAGGCTCGCTTCAATGTCAAGGTCAAAGTTCATCTGACTTTGTTTCGTTTTCCCTTTGTAACTCTTGAACCGCTTGAAGGATTTCGAAGAAACTTGATACAAATGTCCAATGCATCGAGACGATGTTGTTTTGTGCCCGCTCTTTAACTTTTGAACTGCTTGAAGGATTTCAAGAAACTTGGCACAAATGGTCAGCACATCTAAACGACGTGCAGACCGCATGTGTTGTTGCTGATGCGACTTTATTTAAAAGATACATTATCAAACGCATCAGGAGATTTGCATTTTAAATAAAAATGATAGCAGTTAATGACTGACTGTGTAATATTTTGTCGTTTGTCTTTTCTTGCTGCTGTTGTTGCTGCTTCTGAATTTATTAGAACCAAAACACGTACAAAGAACAGTCTTTTATACAATCATGACAGCGACCAACATTGCCCGGGTCCATGAAAAGCAGATTATCTTTTATATTTCAGCACATTAAGCATTAAACTTAAACACTACGATTTGCATATCACTAACTGGTATATACGAACATATATAGCAACATTTTAACTTTAAGAAAAAAGTATTCAAATTCACGTAAGTAGTTTCACAAATTTTACCGTCGTTATACGATTTACCTGAAAAACTGTTGGATGTTCCCCTTATCATTCCCATTGGACTAAATGTTTTATATTTCATCATGGAGTTTATACCTCTGTTGCCTTGGGATGAAAGAGGTGTTGCACATGTTATTACCCTGATATACAGACGTAATTAAACCGTGTCAGTTGCTATTTTTCTGTATTTCATTCTATGCTTCAAAGCTATTATTTTATCAGGGGACCATTATACCACGTGTTTTCATGAAATTGCACTAGGTGCATCATTGAAGAGTCCATGTGAACCGTCATACGAGTACATCTGCGGATGTCTACAAATCGTATTCTGGTACTAAAACATTTATAAATGTTGAGTTCTGCTTAACCTGGGGCTAGAGGTTGTGGTCGGTAGCTTGCATTTCCACTTCTGACCACTGGCACCAGACCAGAAGAAAAGCCTCTGTACATGTTATACCCTGCCCCTAGGTATTCTATAAGAACCATGGTCATGAACGGGAAAGGGCACTAACCCAATTCAATCGTACATTTCTCACCTAAGACGCGCAGTTCGGTTCGTTGAATGGGTATCTAGTATATTGAACAAGCGATAATTTATCTTCCATCGTGCACCAGTCACATTGTCTCAATATTCTGTATTGCAGAGATGCTCAACATATTTTATGCTTTCGTCAATATTACAGAAAAAACTTGCGTGAACTTCCCTAATGAACATCCGGTCTAGAGGTCACGGCAGTGTGCACATGTTAGGCAAAATGAAAACAAACAAAAACAGAATGCAAAGTATTCACAGTTTTACAATAAATCTCGAAATGATGAATGAAATTCATCTTGAATATGATTTTGAATTTGAAAGTATACATTGGTATACATCTGTTCTGTTTATGTAATTCATTTTGCACATTTATGCAATATATTTTATCATACATGTGTAATAAAATGACGACCGACATACATTTTCACATCAGACAATCAGAATGGTTTTGTAATCTAGACCGGAACTTCACCAAGGAAGTTCAAGAAAGATTTTTGTGTAACGTTGAAAAACTATCAACTACGCGTTGTTTTCCTACGATAAGAAGTATTGAAGAATTGTGACCGGTACACAATGGAAGATAAATTACAACTTGTTTAATATCCATAGTACATTTTCCTGTTCATGACCATGGTTCTTATAGAATACCTAGGGTTAGGGTATAACATGTACAGAGGCTTTTTTCTGGTCTGGTGCCAGTGCTTCTGACCATAAACAGGCTCAATCAAACCGAGCCTGATATTTTCGTTTATGTCATGTAGGGCGATCTGCGGTTTTCCACTTTTTCTATTTCTCAGGTATTACTTAGCCCGTGTCGGTTAAAGAATGTTATCTTTATCATTAGATAAATATCATTCTGTCTTTTTTCAAGTCTTCGATAATTGTATGCCCATATATTGAATTGAATTTATCGAGAATCCATTCAAAATCACTATTGAATTCAAACTCAAATATTTTGTGCACATACATGTATTTATTATATTTTTGTCAACATATACGAGAAAGTGATCGTTTGACTGACTGCACATTAGCATGCTTGAATAATCAAAAAATATTATGTACATATTCTATTGAACGGCATTTTTAACATAAGAATATGAATAAGAATAGGTATGGTCTAACCTTATTAGTCACTGTATGTGAACGCAGAATGTAAATGGCACTCAAAGTATAACATAAGTATGTGGTTAGATACAGACTTGTACACCCTAGATAACAAATTATATCGAGCACATTTACGTAAGCGTATTTGTACACTGTCACACGCTTATCTACCTTATCAAAATAGTATTGAAAAACTGTACCACCGTTGATAAATCTGTACGATGAATATTTTGATATTGAATCGGATGTTACAGAATGAATTACGTTCAAATGTTGTATTTTATACTAGCTCTATTGAGGGGCGGTGACGACTGGTATTCTGTAAGTGGCTGGGAGTTTCACCGCATGAGTCTCAAATCTAATCTAATACTAGTAGTTGTTTTTTCTAAATAGTCAAAGATCATCCCGCTCCAGGATCGAAGTGACCTCCAATATGTTAGCAGCTATTGTGGTTTAATTGTGTTTTTTCTTATGAACAGTCTCAACCGAAACATGGAAAATCCTTTCATTCAAAATATTCTTCTCAGGGTTCATGCACTATCTTTCAAAAAGTCTATCATATTCTATTGGATTCCTAGTCATGTTGGTATTGATGGAAACGAGGATGCCGATACTGCAGCAAAGAAATCCCTTTTATTATCACAATCTAATATGAAATTACCATATAATGATTTTAGGCCAAATGTCAAGAAATACATTTTATCTAAATGGCAATCGTCATGGAACAATGCTTCGTTCAATAAACTTCATGATGTTAAACCTTCTTTAGGTGAATGGCACCAAGGGAACAGATCTGTTCGCAGGGAGGAAGTTGTTCTTTCTCGCTGTCGAATAGGTCATACACGTTTGACTCATTCTTATCTTTTAAACAAGGAAGAACAACCTGAATGTGTACCATGTAGACACCGCTTACTATTAAACATATTTTAGTCGGCTGTGTGGACTTCGCTCCACAGCGCAGTACATACTATGACGTTAAATCTTTGAAAGAGTTGTTTGAAAACGTTTCAGTCAGCAATATCTTGTCCTTTTTAAAGCAGATAAGCATTTATCACAAAGTCTGAAATCATATATTTTTCTTTACACATTTTGCAATATTGTTGTTTGTCACTAATATTTCAACCCTTTATATACGTGTTTGTATAAATGTTTTTAGACGTGCTTTACACTTTACTTTACATTTTATGTTTATACATTTTTACATAATTGTTTTTTTTAGAGATGCTTTACAATTTACGTTTTCAAAGCTCTTGTTTTCGGCGATATATGGCCTTTTGTGTCGGTTCGCCGTAAAATCTCACTCACTCACTCACTCACTCAAACTGAGTCTGCTGTTAATCTTCTTGGTAGCATTATATGCTTCCAAATGATCTTTTACATATATTATTAATGTAACAGTTGATGCCTTCACGTTTGTGCTGACCAGTTAATGTATGCATATAAAGTATACCTTTATACTGATATCATGGATAAAATATAACTAACAACATTATAAATATAACACAATGAATAGAGTATAGGCGAACTGAATATATCTGTTCTGTTTTAATGTCATTTACAAAATGCAGTTTAGCTACGTGTAACAAAGGTCAGTTATCCTAATCGGCGTGCCCATTTTATGTACCTGCACCGAAATGTCATCAACTTTCTTGCAGCACAGGTCAGACGTGTAAAGGTGATTGACCCAAGATGGATTTGCTTCTGTTACTGATCTAAGACAGGGAGACGTTCTTAAGATCAACTCGTTCTGTTTGGTGATTTAAATGACCATGAGGCTGATTTAAATGTTGAATAGGACAAAACATGATTAATGAATTAAAGAATAAGAGCTGTCAATAATGGTGACAAATGCCCCGCAGCACCTTGACCTTTCACCTGGTGATCCCAAAGTCAGTAGGGGTTGTGTACTCAATAAGTACTCAGCATATGAAGTTTGAAGGTTCTGGGTGAAGTGGTTCGCGAGTAAAGTGCCTTCATGCAAAAAGTTAATGTTGGCCCCTGTGACCTTGATCTTAACCTGGTGACCCCAAATTCAGTAGGATTGGTGCACTCATAAAGTGCTATCAGCATGTAAAGTTTGAAGGTCCTGGGTGAAGTGGTTCGCGAGTAAAGTGCCTTCATGAAGAAAGTTAATGTTGGCCCCTGTGGCTTTTGACCTGGTGACCCCAAATTCAGTGGGAGTAGTGTACTCAATAAGTACTATCAACATATGAAGTTTGAAGGTCCTGGGTGCAGTGGTTCGCGAGTTAAGTGCCTTCATGCAGAAAGTTAACGTTGGTCCCTGTGACCAATGTCAGTATGGGTGGTGTACTCAATAAGTACTATCAGCATGTGACGTTTGAAGGTCATGGGTGTAGTGGTTTGCGAGTAAAGTGCATTCATGCAAAAAGTTAACGTTGACCCCTGTGACCTTGACCTTTGACCCCAAAGTCAGTAGGGGTGGTATACCTAATAAGTACTATCAGCATGTGAAGTTTGAAGGTCCTGGATGCAGTGGTTCGCGAGTAAAGTGCCTTCATGAAGAAAGTTAATGTTGGCCCCTGTGGCTTTTGACCTGGTGACCCCAAATTCAGTGGGAGTAGTGTACTCAATAAGTACTATCAACATATGAAGTTTGAAGGTCCTGGGTGCAGTGGTTCGCGAGTTAAGTGCCTTCATGCAGAAAGTTAACGTTGGTCCCTGTGACCAATGTCAGTATGGGTGGTGTACTCAATAAGTACTATCAGCATGTGACGTTTGAAGGTCATGGGTGCAGTGGTTTGCGAGTAAAGTGCATTCATGCAAAAAGTTAACGTTGACCCCTGTGACCTTGACCTTTGACCCCAAAGTCAGTAGGGGTGGTATACCTAATAAGATTATCAGCATGTGAAGTTTGAAGGTCCTGGATGCAGTGGTTCGCGAGTAAAATGCCTTCATGCAAAAAGTTAACGTTGTGACGAACAAACTAACGAACGGACGGACAGTTGAAAACTAATATTCCTCCCTTCGGGGGCATAAAAACACGTCATAAAATAATCGAAGAAAACATGAAGAAAAAAATAAATCATGTTTAGTGTGTTTATGCGAAATGCAAGGCAGTATCTGATCGGCAACTTGACCATGAATCCCTACACCCAATCCTTGGATATGTGCTGATCATATGGTGTCGTTTTTGTCACATAAACACCCCTGCCCCCCCCCCCCCCCCCCCCCCCCCCCCCCCCCGTGACTTAAAAAAGTAAATTCACTTCTTATCTTGATAATATCACTAATACGAATTCAAACTATATTGCTGTATTGCATCCTGCATGTTCACGTCAAGTTTAGTATCGATTATTTTTATGTAAACTTATTTGTATTTGTTGTAAACTTTAAATCAGCCGACCCTAACTAAATTCTGAAACCTCACAATAATAAGATATTTGCAGTAAATCAATTGTCTTTCTGAACATTATGACCTACGAATGAATGCGCACTTCATATAATAGAATGACAAAAAAATTAATGGCCCCATTAGATTTTACTAATTAACGTGGAATTAAGGGGTATTTTTTTAATGGCACATTAATGTCATGTCAATTAAAATTTTTCATGGAGTTTTAAGGAGCCTGTTAAGTTATTTTAATGGTTTATTTTAAGCAGGTTTTCATGGCCATCAAAGTCATTGTAACAAGATATATTTTACCAGCGTTTTAATATACTCATTTCATGGCTTTTTAATGTATGGCATTAAAACTATGGTCATGAAAATCCTATTAAATAGTAAGAAGTAATGGGTGAATTTTAATGGTGACCTGTTAAACACTGTTAAAAAATGGTTGAAAAATTAAGACCAATTTCATGACCCTTTTAATGACATGTGCATCCAGTAGTGAAGGTAACTGTTATGACAATCCTCCTTTGAAAGATGCTGGAGATGGAAAGCAAGTTTGCAACAATACGGTTACATGCTGTACTTCCTTGGTCCTATATTTGTTTATTTTATTGAAAGTATCTGGCGCTGTTCTACAACGGTATGTAACGATCCTGCGTTGGTTTTTCGTTGCTTGTATCTATGCACGATGATAAAAGGAAACTATGGCGACTTGTTTAATGACTAAAAAGTACCTGTTGGTTTAAACCTTTTTTTTCGGTTATGGGGTCGTCATGCAAGTATTATATTTCTGCTTCAACTTTGAAATATTAATCATTTTTGCCACATAACAAATAACTGTCCAAAACTGTTTAAAATAACTTTCAATATTATTCAAGACATTACGGACAAACGTGTAGGCAGAAACAGTAGTCTTGGAATAAACCATCAGCAAGCGTGTCACAAACGTTGTTGAGATGTCATATAACTTTAAAGTAATGGGTTACTTTATGCCACTTTTAATGTCTCATATTACGGAATATGTCTGAATATAAAGTGAGAGCCTCCATTAGTTAAATGAACGGTCCTTTCAGATTACTTTATCAAAATCAAAGTCAAGTGAACATTTTGTGAATAGCGTTAATCTAAATATATATAACTTTGCAATATCAAACGACGGGCTGACGATAATATTCAATTTTAATTATTATGTTTGAAATTGCTACCCGGCCCGCCCGCTTAGCTCAATAGGGATAGCGCAGATCTGCGGATCGCGGAGTCCGGGTGGGGCGTATGTTCTCCCTGATATTTTTGTTGAAGACATTGTGTCTAAAATCATTTGTCCTCCATCTCTGACACATGTTGGAAAGTTGGCAGTTACTTTCGGAGAACAGGTTTGTACTGGTAAAGAAACTAGGAACACTGGTTAGATTAACTGCCCGCTATTACCTAACAGAAATACAGATAAAAACGGCGTTAAACCCAAACCAAACAAACAAATTGCTACCCAAGTATGGTGCGTATTTTACGGCAATGGGAAAAGAGTATTTAGTAAATAAATTGCAAGCTATGAATGATACTATAAACAAACATTTATAAATTGTTTCCAGATACAGAATAAACTCTCTAAGAAAGCCTTCGCAGCAAGTATAGGGCCTAGTGTAGTAAAATAACAAACGAACTCAGCTTAAGCGGACATTTATATACATGAGCGGACATATGATGTGAATATGATTGAAAATGTATATATATATATATATATATATATATATATATATATATATATATATATATATATATATATATATATATGTGTGTGTGTTTGTATAAGCATACAGGATATAACATATCTATTGATCGAATGCTACCGGTACTACATTTACCCACATAGTATAAAACAATAATATAACATATGTATTAGTCAAAGGCTATTACATGTATCCACTATTTACAAAACAAATATATATGTAAAATGACAAGATTCTGTAACATGTGTAATATTCAAAATGTGACACTAGTAAGTTCTGTTAAGCACTGATATATATTACTTAAATGAAATCATTATTTCTGTATCACCATGTGTTCTTAAATGATTGATATGTTTGTAATTGATATGCAATTTATTGTATGCCTTCTCCGATGAACTATATCATTGTATGCATTTGTTAAACACTGTCCTGCCATGTATTATGTTTTGTTTTTCCTCATGGGCTATTTTGCCTTATGGAACTTTGAAAAATAAAACTATTAAACTATTAAACATTTATTACGAATGTACGGGGAATCGGCATCCTAAGTTCACAAGTAGTTATCATAATGTGCATGTAATACTGTCTATTCTGTATCATGATTGCGAAGTCTATTAACGTCTGAGTGTCTGCGAATTTGACAAATTCTTCCTTCGAACAAAGGTTAGATTGGTAGTTTTCATAGGATCTCAAAACTTTAATTATTAAACAATAATGGAGTCTTTGAACAACAGACTTTTCTTAGTCCACAGTTTCCATTTTTAGTCATTATAGAATATTTTGGCCATTTTAGCCCAGTCTGTGGCATGCAATTTTCGAGAAGGAAACTTTTCATAATGGGCATCACGACCTGGTGATAAAGCATTTGCCATTGTCTGGCATTCTGATTTAACTCTTGAAAGGTCTAAGATAATTTTATCAATGATCAAGGGCTTGCAAACCATATACTATAATAATTTTGGAGAATTTTCATAAAAGTTTTATGACAGCACTATTGCTAGCACAAATGTTTTCTTGAAATCATTTTTTTTCAACGGGTATCATTTTCTCCTAAAATATATAGCTGTAGAGGAAAGCTCTTGTACAATACTTTTTCGTCCAGTTGCAATATATACGTTTCATCGACAATGATTTTATTTCTGAAGTTTGTATGATTATTTTGTATTTGTCAAGTTATGTAGTTAGTAACAAGTTTTTCCCCAATCGTTTTTTCCAATATCAATATTATTGACATCAGCATATTTTGTGATTATTGCCGAATTTAGACATACTTTGATGTGTTAAGATTTAAGAAGTATTTTTTTAACCCACAAACATTGGTCTCTTTAAACAACTAATATTTGCGATTGCCTTTCCTGACAGAAAACAAACAGACTGATTCCCTGAAAAGATCAACCTAACTTCTAGTTAGTATTAGGGCAGTTTGTTTAATTTCAATCACATTTGATTGACACTACCGCTTTTGCAGTACTTGATTTTAGCACGATCAATTGTGTCCTTACTTGCCGCGCCTCTATCACAATCTCTTTACCAAGATGCAAAGATCATCATATTTAATGAATTCTCGAATAGTAGAAAAGACCTTTGTATAAGCACTAACACACATTTTATCACCGTACGTTTAACATATGATACAAACTTTCCATATCCTGCAAAGATGTGCTCCTGGAGCTTAGTGTCGGTTTGATCAGACATTTTAATACATCTTTTACAGGTAAAAAACAATATAAGCTAAAACGATATTTACAACAGAAGTTAATTTATTTTCAATAAAATGTTAAAATATGTTTTTTTTCAGATACTAAGACATTTCTGAAACGACTGTAAATGCCCCATAGACATCATATCTGTTTTCACTGGATGCTAGGTCTATTTCCCGAAACAGGATATTTTATGGTTTAAGGGTTTCATGACACATCGATTTAAATGGGTAAATAGCGACGATATACGAATGTCACATTTTTTACAGCAACGGAGGTAGAAAGTAATTACTAAATGTAAAAGTGAAATTGAATATAGTTATACTTACTATTCTGTTTTATTATATAGTAATGTACATTTACATTAAGTAGAAAAACAAGAGTTCACTCGAAAGGACAGCGTTCACTCACAAGGAACGATTCGTGAAATATCCACATGTAGAACTGTATTACAACTTATATTAATATACATTTTTGAAGGGGTCATGAGTTAAAGCCAGAACTAGGTGATTGTGGTTTTTTTCTTTTTTTTTTTTTGTTATTAACATTGTGTTTAGTTATGTAAGTTTAATATTCTTCTTGGTTGCATTCTTTGCTTCCAAAGGATCTTTATACAGATTTTATTCATCAACACATTTGTTTTATTCCGTGTTCCTTTAAAGGTGTACTGCGCTTAAGTAAATATTTCATCAAGTTTCAAGTTTCAAGTTTATTAGCAATCGGCAAAACATTTGCCTTTGGCCATTTACAATAGTGATAACTTATGGCAAAGACAACAAATATATACACAAGACAATTTACAAACAACAAAAGCACATAAACGCACAAATACAATCATCGATCAGTAGACTTATCAAAATCAGTTTTCAAGAGTATTTTTACGTAAGCATAGCGCTTCTTTCACAAATCTTGCAATATTTAGCAACCGTGTTCTGTTTTGTGTTGACATTAATGCATTGAATTTTTGTATGCTAGGCCAGGAACACCGACCTAGATACTTTAATCTGACACATTGATACAGAGGGCAGCATAACATAAAATGGTATTCAGATTCTATCATATTTTGTGAACATAATTTGCACAATCTGTTTTGTCTGTCAACATTATTGTATCTACCAATTTCAATTTCTAAAGAGTGTGAAGATATTCGTATACATGTTAATTGTTTTCTTAATTTATCGTTTGCTATAACATCGAGATATTTTTCGAAACAAAAATCATTCTTATATTTACAATAATAATCTAATTTTGGCATATAATTAATACAGCCCCTCCAGTCTTGGACAAATTGATCTCTTATCCTTAGTTTAAACAAGTTGTCATAGTTCATACTTCTATCAAAATTGAGTCTAACATTTGCAAAACCAAGGTGATCAACAATTGAATTTAATCTACTTGCCCAGCAAACAGTAGTAACATTATTACATAAATCATTATACATTGAATACACAGGTGCGTTATTATTTTTCATCATTTTTATCCAAAATTTAATAGCCCTTTCCTTACAAATAACAGACAAAGGAAATCTACCAAGTTCGCCTAACACAGCATAGTTTGGAGTTTGGTATTTTACACCAAGAATGTATTTACAAAAACGTATATGTAATTTATCAACATCTTTGTACTTATAAATACCCAATACTTCACAGCCATATGTTAAAATAGGAACGATCATTGAATCAAAAAGTGATAGCTTAGTTTTAATATCAAGTTGTAATTTATCAAATACACACAACAGATTATTGTACGCCCTAAGGGCGTGATCGTGAAATGCTCTAACCGCATTTGCCATATTTCCAGTGTACGTAAATTAAACACCAAGATATACAAAATTATCAACAATGTCAACTTTTTCATTATTTATGTAAAATTCTGGATAAACATTTTGTTTTCGTTTTTCAAAAACACAAATCTTAGTTTTATTCACATTGATTTTAAGTCCCCATTTTTCTGAATAATGATGCACAGCATCTATCTGAGCTTGTAAACTACCAGGATCTGTGGTAAACAGAACTATATCGTCGGCAAATAAAATCATATACATGGATTACAGGTCATAATCTTTGTCAGTTAAGGTATTAAAATCAATATTTTCAACAATGTCATTGATGAACAATATGAAAAGTAAGGGTGATAATGGTTCGCCTTGTTTTAATCCAATTGTTACGTCAAAAAAGTTAGACATATTCATAGAACTAGACATTTTAACACATGCTTGTACATTTTTATATATGCATTTTATCATATTGGTCATTTTACAACTAATTCCTGATTGTATAAGTTTTGTCCACAGTGCATCTCTATTAACGGTATCAAAAGCTCTTTGATAGTCAATAAAGATGCACCACAGTTTAGACTTTTTTGATAACACTTTTTGTATAACAGCATGTAATATGAAAATAGCATCTGCCGTAGACCGACCATCACGAAAGCCATATTGGCTATCATTAAATATATGTTCACTTTCGCACCATTTATTGATACGGTTTCTTAATATCAACGAGAAAAGTTTTCCAATAACATTTACTAAGGTAATTTGAGGGGATGTTTTATCACCTTTTTATAGATTGGACAGATGACACCCTTAGACCATGCCTCAGGATATATACAATTATCATAAATGTAGTTGAACATTGTACATAAAAATGGCGATATTACACTATTTGCATCTATAAAGAAATCAGAAACATTTTTATCCAAGTCACAGCTTTTATAACGATTCAGAAGACGTATAGTTTTTTCTACTTCTTCGATAGAAATAGTTCTATCAAGACATTCAATATTAACAGGCTCGTCACGTACATTGTTCAACACATCATCATTTACATGGCCCTGAATTTTATTGGATAAATTTTCGAAATGATTTTTAAACTCCTCTAGACTAACACTGGAATCAAGACTATTAGTAGATTTATACTTTTTAACATACTTCCAGAACTTACGTGGTGCTTTTTTACTCAAATTAGCCATATTTGCTTTTTCTTTATTATAGAATTTATATTTAGCACCTCGTTTAACCTTTGAATATTCATTTCTACACTCAAGCATATATAATCTGTTTTCATCAGACTTTACAGTAGACAGTCGACGTTTAGCATTATAAAATTTATTTTTAGCAATTTTACAATCATAGTTAAACCATAGCGACTTCCGCTTCTTTGGTTTTGGACTATTACTGAAAGTTTTACCATAGCACGAATAAGAAATATCAAATACAGTATCTG
The DNA here is from genome assembly GCF_021730395.1 of Mercenaria mercenaria. NCBI lineage: Eukaryota > Metazoa > Mollusca > Bivalvia > Venerida > Veneridae > Mercenaria > Mercenaria mercenaria. The sequence continues at coordinate 9,880 of NW_026462920.1, read as the reverse complement.
AAAAACATTTCATACATTGATCGATATTATATTCTCCACTCAACAATTTATCGTTGATTTCTTGAAAAGTATCACATTTATTTTGTACGCTATTAATAAACTCATCTGTTCGGGACGTGTCCCATATAATTCTATCAGATTCAACGTATTCATTATAAATGACATTCATACAACAACACAAAGAAAACGTCAAAGGACAATGATCAGAAAATTCATTTATATCAAATACACACATATTATTTACATTTTTATAACAATCAGGACTTGAAAGTACATAATCCACTAACCTAGATACCGGTTTATTCCGGTATATAGTATAGTAAGTACACCTGCCCTCCTCTTTACGACCATTTAGTATGATAAGATTATTCTATTTACAAAGTGTCAAAAGTTTTGACCCGTAATTATTAAAACCATTATCAAGATTTTCACGGTCAGGTAAATCATACGCAGACACGGTTTCGGGAATATCAACGAATCGGTCTAAATTTAGGTCATCTATATAATCAGGGTCAGTGCGGGTACGACTATTTAGGTCACCAAGAACGTAAAGGTCACCTTTATCAGAATAGAGTTGTATATCCGAATTCAAGAGCTCAAAAAAGTCAACTTCATATAGCAACGAATTAACATTTCTATAGACCGCAGAATCCTCTGGTGGAATGTAGCAGATACAAAAATAGGAATCTTTGCTGGATTCTAAAAACCTTTTATCTAATTTGAGCCAAATAATACCCCTATGGTCCATTTTATCAACACTGAAATGACTTTTATAACATGTTTTGTAATAAACAATTACGCCACCACTATAACGTCTAGCATTTTTATTAGATTTGGGGCGTGGACAATTTATACATTCATACCCATCTATATTAACATCTTTAAAAGAAGCGTTCCAAGTTTCAGTAAAAAGCAATACATCATAGTCACAAACAAATTTTAAAAAATCATTATCGTGTACTTTCGCAGAAATACCCTGCACATTCCACAATAAGAAAGTTAAATGTCCCTGATCTACTTCCTAAATTTCACTGTAGCCAGAGGATGACACAGTTTCTACAGTATACATCTTATTCTCTATATAGAGTTTGTCATGTGCCAGATATGCTGATGTTCCGGCCTTTTTGGCTTTTAACATTGCCGGAAGTAGTAATTTTCTGCGATCCTGCACTGATTTTGTGAATTGGTCAGAAACGCTGATCTTCGGTTTCGTAGGCTTGGTTGGCGGTTCATCTCCGCTCGCAGTACTGGTCGTCCCGGTAGTCACGTCGGTCCTGGAAGTGGGTGGTGCCGACGAAGCACCGGAAGTGAGTGGCGCACCAGACGAGGACTTAGCAGCCTCGTGGTACGCCTTCCATAGTTCCTGCGATCTTTGTTTCACCAAAAGTTTATCAGGGTAGTGGTTAAACATAACCACCACAGGGCGAGTTTTATCCTTGTTATACTTTGGGGAGAGTCTATGGGCCCTTTCAATTTTGATCGAGTCATGAGCATCAAGAATACCAAGGGTATCTCGCAAATAAACCAGGACAAAAGAAGCACAATTTTCAGTTTTTCTCAATTCATAAGTTTTTTGTTCAGGAAAACCATGAAACAGGAGATTGCATCGCATCGAACGTGATCTTAGATCATCGATATCACCAGACACCGATTTCAAAGATTGAAACTCTGCAGAAATAGAATTTATTTTTTCGCGTTCAGTTCGTAATGTTTTATCAAGTACCGGTTGTCTAATTTTGATTTCGTCACTAGTTTGTGTGTCAAAAGCCCGGCTTGCCTCGATATCCGTCATTAGTATTTGTCGATTCAAGGGATGTAACTCGAACATCCATATTTGCGATTTTATTTGAGTGCCGATAATTTGTTTTCAATAGAGTCTAATTTATTCAATCGAGTGTCAAATGAATTCAGCCTTTCAACAACAAACTGTTGAAATTTCTCTGTTGAATTTTGAATTACAAACTGCTGGGACATCTGGGGGGAATATTGCGGCTGCTGCTGCGATTGATACTGCTGCATTGGTTGCATTGGTTGCTGCTAGATCGGGGGCGGGGGAGGGTGGAATGATCCTGGGGGTGGATTGTAGAAAGTGTCAGCTGGAGTCTGGTATGAATTTAAGTTGCTCACATTTGCCATGTTCATTGGTTGTATATAACCTTGAGATGACATGTTATTGCTATTTGTAGCAGTATCTACCAATGGCGATACTTTATCTTTCGTGCGTTTCACGGGGGTGTCAGCTGAATTGTCAGGAGACGGTAACGCTCTTTATTTTTATTTTTATTATTTTTCTTTGTAGAAGGTATTGATTATCAATTAAACTACTAATATTATGTATATGTATACACTGATCACACTGGTATAGTTCGTAAATCCTAAAATTACTCCCATTCATCGAGTACAGGGAAAGAAAATTCGCCTCAGGTCCTTAGGACAAAAGATATCTAAATTTATCACAAATAGCACAGCTAAAAATCATTACGTTGATTTTAATCTAGAAAATACTAATCAAAACATCTTTTAACTTGGCTATATATATAAATTAAATGTGCATGCTACAATTACAATTACATGTCTGTATAGTAAGAACTATTTGTTCTATACAAACTTCCAGATTTATAGTGGCGTAACATAGTAATACTGTGTGTGTGGCGGTTGTAAAATATCTCCGGGTACTTGGATTCAAGGTTGTAATGTTTCCTGGTCTTTCTGGATCATGGAGTTTACTCAATACCTATGTAATAAAGTTCTGCCGATGCCAGGGGGTGTGTAAGGGGTATTGCATTTTCTAACCTCTTATGAACAGACTCAATCAAACCGTGTCTGCTATTACCTTTCTTGGTTGCTTCTGGGTTTCCACAGTATCTTCTTACAGACTTTGTTACACATTAATCAGTATGTAGTATTTTATCATTACTCTCAAACGTGTTTAATTTACTATCACATAGATCCAGATACTATGTGGTAATTTTTTCACAAAACCAAATATGAAATTTGGGCATAATATACCTTTAACATTGTATAAATGATATTTTTCATTGAAAATTAATTTAAAAAATGCGAGATAATTATACGTGTACGATGTAAACTACAAAATAACTCACTTTTAGCATCAAAATCAAACAACTTTGATCAATCATTTGAAGATGATGATAGATTTATTGTTAAGAGATGGCCGCCATTTTGATGACGTCATAACTCGGTCCAGTCGCGGAATTCAGACTGGCGACATGTAAATGAACTTCAGACATTACTGAATAAACTAAAAAAAGGTTTTATTGGATTAAACACCTATTTTTACGTAAAACAAGTACCTAAAATAAGACAAAAATCAAGACATTTTAAATGACATATGACATAAATGAGCATAAATATCATTGTAAATAAACTATTTAGTAAGCATTAAACAAAAGATCAGGCATCAGATAAGATTTAAAAATATTAAGATACAGTAAGATAGCTGTTTGTTTATAAGTAAGAATAAGTGGGTTATTGCGACATGTCCAGAAGTTATTACAAACAACTGTATTTTTGTATTTATTATGTAATAGTTCATATTCGAATGTATTTACACAATAAAATCATCCAGTTCACGTTATTTCAATCTTTTAAATATCACAGTCACATAGAATAAATTGCTATATGTCGCCATTAATATTTTTTTTTCCAATCGCACGGGACCTGATATTTTGCTCTAAGCAAATACACTACTAGATAAAGTATCTTATATGTCTGCCTGTAATTTACGGCTGTTTATCTAACCGTCGTGAAAGGATAGATTAAAATCCTCACAAATGATCGTTTTATTTTATTCCATACTGACTCTCGGGTAGAAAAAAATGCCACTTTCTTATAACACATAATAAAGTTTGATCCACATGACGTACTGAAAGTTTGTAAGCATTAAGATCAGCCGAGGTTATGGCAAGCCAATTGTCCAATAATTACGTGAACCCTAGTTTACGGTCGAAAAACTAGGATTAACGATCGATAAACTAGGTTTTTAGAACGTAAAACTAAGTTTTTCAAATACTCAAATACTAACCTATATTTTCGGGCGAAAACATAAGATAACGTCGTGAACCATAGTTCACGCTCGTAAATATGGATTCGCGATTGTAAACCCCAGTTTACGGTCGTAAACATAGGTTCACGAGCGTGAACCGGGGTTTACGAGCGTAAACATAGGATAACGGTCGTAAACATAGGATAACGACCGAAACTCATTGTTCAATCGAGAAACCTAGTTTATCAAACGTAAACCATGGTTTACGGTCGATATATTAGGATTATAGTATCAACAATGAATTTCGGGCGTGAACATAGGTTTACGGCCATGAACCTATGTTGACGGACGTGAACCTATGTTTACGACCGTGAACCATAGTTTACGGACCTGAACCTATATTTTCGAGCGTGAACCTATGTTTACGAACGTGAACTTGGGTTTACAAGCGTGAACTTAGGTTTACGTTCGATAAACCAGATTTTTCAAACGTGAAACCAGGATTTTCAAATACTAACCTATCTTTTCGAGCGAAAACAGAGAATAACGTCGTAAATCATAGTTCACGCTCGTAAACGTAGGTTCACGTTCGTAAAACCAAGTTTACGGTCGTAAACATAGGATAACGACCGAAATTCATAATTCAATCTAGAAACCTAGTTTATCAAACGTAAACCTGGGTTTACGAGCGTAAACTATGGTTTACGCCCGGTATCTGATGTTTTCATTCGAAAATATAGGTTAGTATTTGAAAAACCTAGTTTTACGTTCGAAAAACCTAGTTTATCGATCGTTAATCCTAGTTTTTCGACCGTAAACCGGGGTTCACGTAATTATTGGACAATTGGCTTGCCATACTAGGTTCAACATTTTGTTTCTTCTTCATTACTCTTATAGGCAAAATTTGAAATACCTTTGTTTCTACCCAACTGTATATCACTTGTCCTTTTTATCTTGAGTGATCATTTACATTTAGTTTAACATTACGTTGTCGATATCAATCCGCTATATCTAAGTTTTAAAACTTCCTGAATGAAAACTGATGATAATTTAACGTTAAACTTTAAATATAGTTGACAGTAAAATGCTGAGCAAAAATGAAATATTTTCAGTAGCTTTTCTAACAGCGACCTCCTTTTAAGAGTTTTCAGTCATGGATAAATCTGTGAAAAAATGCTTGTTTCTTATTTTCACATGTGGAGTAATGGCTAACTCGAAAGAGCTTGGTAAGTCTTGTTTATATGCATTGCTTTTAACTATGCTTTATGTAGATAGTTTAATACAATTTATAGAAATAATAACTCGCTTAAAAAATGACAACTGTTTAGATAGAAATTAATCGCACACATAATTAAATATGCTGACGCCCTTGAAATAAAATGATTTTATTGTTATTTACGACTTACTTTCACCTATTTAGTTCTGAAAACGCATTAAAGATCCAAGACTTGAGCCGCAGATCATGCATTTCTGAAATTGTTCATTAAACCAAATATTACATTTTTTTAATAACAAAAGATCGTATCTGCTACTTTCGACTTAGTTATTATCAATCTCGTTAATAGCTAGTAATGAAAGAAGCCTGTCACTTACGAACATATCAAAGTGCCTATTGGATAAACACATTACATAGTGAAATGGTCTTTAGTGGCGACATTTCTATATAATGATTGTAAACACTGAATATAAGCATTGCAATTAAAATACAAACTTCAAGAAGAAACTATTTATCTTAGATATATGTGTAGCTAACTGCATCAAAGAATAAAGGCTGAAAATATTTTAGATATCATTTTCGGAAAAAAGTTATTTGAGCTGAAAAAAAAAAAATGATCCAGGGTAAAATATTTGGTAAGAAATGGAGACAACTCCGCTATTACTTTACTGTATGATTAAGTGGCTATTGACCTAGTACCCCATGTAAACTATGCACTTTTTACCTCTATACAGAGAAAAAGCACACATAATTGCCACAAGGATAAATATGTTGAAAAGGCTACTGCTGGAAAGAGAATAATCCCTAATACCCATATATATGCGTCAAAGTATGGAAAAAACATCTAGAAATATGTGAAAATGAAAGAAATCAAGTCTGGCACTGTTAGATACCTGACTGTCTAATCATGCATAGCATTTAACATAAACAAATTACTTTTCCATTGCACTGATATAACATGAGAAGGATTAGGTCATACCCATTTGACTCATTCTTATCTTTTGAATTCTGAATGTGTACCATGTCAAACACCGTTAACTATTAAACATATTTTAATTGACTCTGTGGACTTTGCTACACAACGCAGTACAATTTATGACGTTCAATCTTTGAAAGTGTTATTTGAAAAAGTTCCAGTCGGAAATATTTTATCGTTTTTAAAGCAGACAGAAATCTGTCAAAAAATCTAACATTTCATATTTTTATTTAAATCTTTTGAAATATTATTTTGTTTGCAGCTGATATTTTAACACATATGTATATACATTTTACATAACTGCTTTTAGATATACTTTACATTCTTACGTGGATGATTTAAGATATGCTTTACATTATGCAGTGTGCTTTACATTTTTACATGGATGTGGTTAGGTACGTTTTACATTTTTACATAAATGTTTATGCTTTACAGTTGGCGTTCGCAATAAAGCTTCTTCTCGGCGATATATGACCATTTTATGTCGTTTTGCCGTAAAACCCAACTCACTCACTCCCTTAACAAACAGTGTTCACTAAACAATATCACTATATAAGCAGATCGTTTCTTTTGTGTAAAGCGAGCTTAGGGTAAGTCTCTACTGAATATACAATCGCTTATATATCTTAATCTTGATAAAAATATGATATCGGTACTATGTTAGCTGTGAGGCTGCCAATGGTTAAAAGCATGCAAGCGAGAAATCTGTTAAATAAACTAAACATTTTTTTTTCACTTTTCTCAAAAGAAGTTTTTCGTTTGCGATATTTTCTTTCTGAGACATTGATATTAATTTATCAGACACATTTGTTACTCAGTATTTACGGAATGAATAGTGTAGAAACATTATCTCTTTTTCAAAACAGGGCACATACTCCATGAATAAAAGGCCACTTTTACTACATCGTAGAATTGTAATATGACCATGCTCTGATTAAAAAAATACTTAATACACAGACTCGGGTTTGCTAACTGGACACATTGAAAGTCATAAGTCATTGAAATATTCTAATGAAAAGAAAAATAAAGTTACTTTGTCTACTGTATAATTGTTTGCATAGTCTATGTAAGTTTATTTTATATAATTCATTTTTGAGGTCTATTCATGGATTAACTTACTAGTTGTAAAGATAAATTAAATACAAAACATAAAAATGTTTCAACACTTACTTTATAGTTGAATACATTCGCTTGCAGTATTTGTAGCATATAAATTACATTTTTATTAATTGTTTTTATTCCTCTATGGTCATAATACCGAGATGTTCACAAAGAAATACTTCAATTAATTAAACCCCATACTAAAACTTACTTGCATTTACCCATAAACGTAAACACACATGTTCATATGCATATACATATAAACACCAACAGATATCGTCTGGTCATTTCTGCCTGTCGTCTGATGACGTTCTCTTAAAGCCGTTAAGTATTCGTGACGCCATCTATGCCGGAAGTGGCTGATCATTGTCCTTTGTAGCGTATTCCGTTTGATAACTGACGGGCGGTCACTCGGTACAGGGTTTGTAGGGACATCTTCTTCATACGGTAGTTTAATGATTCGTCTGCCGTAAAGTAAGTGTGACGGTGTAAGTATTTCCGGTTCATCTAATGCGCCGGAAGTGACATACGTCAACGGCATATCGTTAATCATCGCCTCAATTTCCGTAATCACAATTTGTAACGTTTGGTAGGTGACATAGAACCGTCCCAACACTTTCTTTATCGTTGTTTTCGTCAGACCTATAAGACGTTTCCACATTCCACCGAACCAAGGTGCGCGTTTTGGTATCATCTTCCACTCAATTCCTCTGTCGTTGAGTTCTTCTCTAACTGTGGTAGACTGGACCAAATCCTGTAATTGTCTGGATGCTGATAAGAAGGTGTTGGCGTTGTCTGACATCATGACGTTAGGAGCAGATTTTCTACTACAAAAACGTCGGAATGCTTGTAGGAATGACTCTGCTGATAGATCTGGAACTAGTTCTAGATGAACTGCTCTCGTAGTAGCGCAAGTAAACAAGCATAAGTATGCCTTAACGTCGTATCTGTTGTTATCTCGAACCAGTAATGCCCCAGTGAAATCTACTCCTGCGTAGGTAAACGGCTTGACGTCAGAAACTCTGCTCTTTGGTAGTGGAGGTGGATCAGGTGCTGAGTATGGTTTACCAACAATCTTCTTACAACAGGTACATTTACGTAGTATGACCTTCACATTTTGACGGATAGACGGAATCTAGTATTTCTGTCTTAAGAACGTGATAGTTGAACTAACGCCGGCATGTAGTAATCTTGAGTGTGCGTCCTTGATAACCAAGTTGGTGAATGGATGTTTAGCTGGTAACAGGTACGGATACTTGGTCATTTCGTCTAGTGGTGCATTGTGGATACATCCACGGCACTTCCAAATCCCACTGTTGAGAAATAATTTAAGTTGTCTAGATAGTGGGAGTTTGTATCTCTTGGTCTGTATATCTTTCACTTCTGCTTGATATTTAGACATCTGGCAGCTTCGTATGCACACCTTCTCTGCCCTGTGAAGTTCCTCTGTAGTTAAAGTTTCTTGACTTCCAGTGGACCTCCCGCCTCGAAAGTTATCTATGAAACGCAGTACATAAGCTGTAACTCTGAGTAACTTTGCCAACGAGCTGAATCTTGACATGTCGACAAAACTGCTGTTGTTCACTGGTAAAGCTGCATCTTCTGATTTGCTAGTAGGTACTGGATCTGTAATCGTTGCCATAGTAACATAAGTATCTCTTTCTTGCCAAACTGGCCAACTGTCAGGTGTAGTGAGCCATTTAGGTCCGTGGAACCATAGATTACTGACTTTGAAGTGCGATGTCGAAATTCCTCTGGTGAGTAAATCTGCGGGATTGTCCTTCGTCGGGCGGTTCCTAACGAATCGCCGGAGTGTCTTGGACGTCTGGAGCCAGTACAACACAATCTGACTATCTGACCAAAGGTGTATCTGTGGTATGCTTGTGTTCTGCTTCATGTGTTTACAGAGTCTGGAACCAATCACTGCATCCATCAGCTCTAACCTCGGTAACGTTAACTTTTTCAACGGAGCAACACGCGTCTTAGCCATCATCAATGTAGACTGGTTGTCTCTGCAGACGTATGCCGTAGCACAATAAGATAACAAACTAGCGTCGCAGAATATGTGAATACAGGTGTAGTTGGATGTATACGGTGTATTCTCAAAGTAGTATCTAGGAAACGTAGTGGTTGTCACTGATTTCAAGTCTGTAATCAAACTACGCCATTTTTCTTGTATGTCGTGCGGTAAGGGCATGTCCCACTCAAACATCTGTTGCCATAATTCTTGGAGAAGTAGCTTCGCTCTGATAGTAACTGGACTGAGTAGACCTAAGGGATCGTAGAGTCGGGACGTATGCTGCAATATATCTCTCTTGGTAATAATTTTGGTAGTTGGGATGTTCTTCGCTGGATAAAGTAAAACGTCACTCTCTGTGTCCCATCTCATGCCAAGTACCTTAGGACATCGATCTAAATCTAAGACTGAATCTTTGATTGCTTGCACACCGAGCTTGTTACTGTTAGAACTCAGGGACCTCAAATTGAAATCTGCAAACGACATTAGTTCACGTGACTCGCTGTAGAACTGTAGAAGTTCATCTTTCCTGTTGGAAGCTTGAAACAACGTTGTCAACGTATA
>NW_026462919.1:0-60575 GCF_021730395.1 Mercenaria mercenaria | reverse complement strand
CTAAGTAACGTTTTTATACTAATATCCGAGCATTAACAAAAAATGCCATCAGAAGTCACATTTTCCTAAGATATTGGCAGACTACTCAATCCCCTGTTTTCATTTCTCACAAATGAGCATTGGCATTTTAGTCTTTTTAACTAATTGGGACCAGAAAAGCTATGTTTTCTCTCTCAGAAAGCTAACTGAATCTCTCGGATACACTGAATATATAGAGTTAATTTGCATAAAGGGATATAATTCAACTCAGAGCAGTTGAATTTATCTTACGTGAGATCCGCTTGGATATATATATCAATATATAATGTGAAATAAGGCGCTGCCTCAATCGGGAATCGATCCGACTTGAACTCATCCTATGTATAAATAAATGTTTGAAAACATTTGAGCCCCCCCCCCCCCCCCCCCCCCCCCCCCCCCAACACACACACACACCGAGAATTTATTATAACTTCTGTCCCAACCCTTTTGTATATTTATATTGTTGTATTTATGTATACCTGTTGTATGTGTTTATAGAATATGTATATACGAGTATACAATAAATTTTTGTTAAACTGATTAAAATAAACATTTGGAAAGAACTGTCTAATGACGACAAGGACAGACGGATACATTTTTAAGTCGATAGCAAATATTCCATTCGGTATATCGCATGTTACCGTAGAGAGATCGATCCTGGGTTTCGTCGCTTCGCGCAGGATCGATTCCCTATCAATTTAAAGGTAGACTTTGGAATTTAAACAACACTGTCCACATTTGTACTGATGTGCAAGACGTTGCGGTTCGGACAAGTCATCTGGACGCTTATTAGGCCCAAGAAAAAGCGTATTCTTCAGAAGAATCCGAAGTCGGACGCTCTGTTCACGGGCCGATGTACAAAGTTTTAATTCGATAGTATATTTTTCATTCGGTATATCGCATGTCATCGTAGAGGGATCGATCCCCTATAAACTGATTTTATTTGGTTAGCAGACTTGTGGCATATGCACGATCATTTGTACTGCTAGGCGCTTTGTCGTAATTGTTCAGTGAATATTAACCAGTTAGTAACCGCCTCGGCAGCCTTATGATAGAGCGCCCACTTCGAGTACGGGAGGTCATGGGTTCGATCGTTGACCTCGTCATACAAAAGACGTGAAACTAATACTTGTAGCTTCCTCGCTTGGCGCTCAGTATTAAGACGATAGTGCTACGACTGGTCAACCCGATGTCAGTATAATGTGACTGGATAGAGTATCACGTCACGTGTCTAAGGCGTGATATTCCAGTAAGGCACACAATAAAGTTTGACATTGCGCTCACTGCAACAAGTAGACAACATCAGTGGCGCAGTGGTTAGCAGGTTGGACTACAACGCCAGCGGTCCGGGTTCGATTCCTGGTCGCGGCTGATATCCCGACTAGTGTTTCATTGCTGGGTGATATGCTTAAATTGGTACTGTTTCCAGTAGTATCGGCCTAGACTGGATGTTGGGGAGGTAAAAATGACATCTGCCATGGGCTCGGCTGGAAAAACGTTGTTCCATCCATTCCAGGTGGGGACTTTCGTCGACTACCCACGTTAAACTAGACACTTTACCTTTTTACCTTTATCATTATATGGCTGAAATACTTCTGTAAAAGACGCTTAACCCGAACCCACACACGCACGGTCGCAAACATACACACATCAACACATTTGCCAGTTAGTTATGAATGTGTAGTTGAAGTTTTTAAAGCTTTGTGAGGGAAGGGAACAAGGTCTTTTTTACAATTAAACTGAACGTTACTGTACATACTGTTGACAGTGATGACCATACGACCTGCGCCGGACTTAGCATGTACTCTAATTTTGGCGCGATGCTGAAATATTGTTTATTGCAAGTGTCTTAGCGTGTGTGGACCTTAATGCCATCGTAAATTACTTTGAACATCTGAATCTATGACATCGTTTTTCTTTTTGGTCTAAGCACAATATTTACGATTTGATTCATGTCATTTGATCCCTGTACGCTTTCAAAATCAGGATGAGCTAGATTTGTTATACAGGTAAGAATAAAGTTGCATATAACACAACTGATTCCTTTCATACGAACATTATCTTAATCCGTTAAAGCTCTCGTTCGTGTTTATAGAAGAATGGCCATACTTTTCAGCGCATGTAGATCCCACTCAACTTTTCATATCAGACAAAATGACATGACATGTATCCCTCCAAATCAAGATTACATGATGTGTACAAGTAAACACTTAACCAACGCGTTTGTTTTATACTACACACTATTCATTAGAATTATTATGCGCTATTTGCCTATAAAAAGTAGGCATATCGTAACTTTTTAAGTCTATTTGTTATGCGGTTACAACAGAGAATCTATTCAGGTAGTCATGTGACATCTAATCATTTTACCTTCTTTAAGATTAAGACGCACCTGGTCGGTAAAGTTCTATTTCGCAAATAATCAAGAACCATGGATCCTTGTTGGAAGGTCTAGTAACTGCTACAGTTGTTATAGGAGACAAATGGCGGCGTATTTCTACAACATTGACTGTACTGTTATACCTCGTCGAATTCACAAGAACGGCTTCATCATCCAAAGCCACAGAAACGCCACTCAATATCGATTTCTCCACTAGAAAACAGAATGCAGATACTTAAATAACTTCTAAATAATAAATATTGGTAAATATTAGTGATTTTCTAGTATAAAAGTTAAAATGTCTTCATTTCTTGATATGCCTAAACCTTTAGTAAATACATGTATATGAACAAGTGATATTCCATTGTTTATAGGTTGTAGTCCAAATATTTAATCTGTATGCTATTACAAACGGTTGCCTTTGCTTGTCGTGCAAGTTAAACGAAATTCACCTTGTGTATTATCGGTTCTTCCCTTAATTCTGATAAAAACTACAGGCGTCTGACTTGGTAAATCAACTTGAAGTTTAGGTGCCTGACTATTTGCAGAAGACCAACAACAATCGCAAGTGTCAGGAGATGTCAACTGGTTGTTATCAATTGCATTTCTTTTGTCATAATTATGACCGCCATACCTTAATGTTGAGGAAGCAGTAACGATTGCTAATGGAGCTATATTGAAACCTGAAAGTAGAAAACTGTGTATTAATGTAAAAGTATAACAAATGTTTGCCGCAACTGACAAGACGCTTTTGTATGTAATTGCTTTGTTTTTGTTTGTTTTGGGTTTAGCGCCACTTTTCAAAAAAAATCAGTTATGTAAAGGTGGGCAGTTAACGTAAACAAAGTCCAAATATTCTGTACCAGTCTTTACCTATTCTTCTCAAGAAACTCCCAACTTCTCTACATGAATCATAGGTGGAGGAACATGATTTCAGACGCAACGTCTTTTATCAAATCGTCACGGAGAACATACGCCTCGCCCAGATATCGAACTCACGACACCATGGTCCATATGTACCTTTACCAGTGTTTAATATCTAGAATGAATTTGTAGGTGTACGACCATCTGCACTATTTACATATTAAATTAAATACCTATTTATAAGCAACATTAAAGACAATGAGCACGGGAGTACACATAGACGTTTAATTATTCATTTCAACAAATGAGAAGTTATCTGACCAATATGTTTTAGTATTTGTATCAATAACCGAGTCCCGGATCTCTCAAAGCTACAAATAACTATTAAGAAACATATTTGAAAAAGAATAGGTATGGGAAGCCTTATAAATTCAGTATTTTGTTCAATAACGGAGTCACGGAAAATAAAATGTTCTCTGTTCTAGTTTGAAATGATCATTGGCAAACAAAGTTAAAGAGTATGTGAGGAACACTGAGAATTTTCAGTCCTCGAAAAAATGAAATGCTCTCTGTCCAAATGATAGATAGCTCTTTATGGAATTGGTACGTTCATTATAGGACTTTATTATATCATTTTGATATCTTTTCCAGTTTACTCATTGTAATTAAATATTATAATCACATTGTTTTTAAAATATAGTCGCCTCATTCTTATAATGCTCTATCTCCATTCTTTGAAAAAATGAGATTTTTACACCAATTTGTTTGTCTCGCCGAGCTCTATCGTTCTGGAGCAAGAAAACATAACGTATGACATCATAGAGGAAGATCCTGGGTAATACTTTGCTCCATGTTCTCTGTTTGAATGTAACAGTAACGATTAAAGTACTCTATCTCAAGGATGTAAAGCACTGTAATGATTAAAATTATTCTGACCAATCATACACATAAACTAACATCATGTGATCATCATTAGACTTTGTAAAGGAGTGTTCTATCTCCAGGTAACTTCATCCAGAATTACACTAACTCCATTTTAACCAACAGAATACACAGTTACATGTATGTGATCACAACAAAATATGGCGGATAGGCATAGTTGTAGCATGTATGAAATATACTTAGAATGCCTATCTGCACGACATGCATAGGTGAGATTGCTTACATAGATTAAATATTTTATCATTTTATTACCTATACAAACACATAGCTTGGTCAAGCTATAGGCAAGAAAATACATGCAAGATTTGCAACAAACATTTAGTGATGTGTATTTCGGATAGAAACTATTTTCGTCATTCTGAAGCTGTCTCTTAAGAAATACCACTGAATATAACAGCGGTATTTGCAAACATGTTTCCGTGAGACAAATTTGTGAAAGTAAGTTATTGTCTATTAAGAGCAGTAGAAATAAAACCAAAATAGAACATATTTTACTTTACAAAGTTACAATAAGGTGCCAATTAATTTGTTGTTGATCACTTTTTTAGCTATGGAAAGTTTGCTGAATGCAGCATTTGTAGGCAGTACAATATCCCTACTACCAGACGCAAGGACTGGCAACCCTTTTCACCAGAGAAAATTAAATGTACTTAAAATACAAAGACAAATATCAAACAGGGAATGCAATGCTGAAATTCAAACGGAGGCTAAATGAAAGTACGTACATGAAGAAATTGTGAGGAATATAAATTTAACGATTGTGTTTGTGAGAGAGAATAGAAGTTTCTTAGAATTTCAAGTAGTCAATACTTATAACAAATGGTTGGTGTGAATCAAAGTCAATTCTACAAAACTATTAAAGTATCATATGATGTAACTGTACCGAATATGAAACATATGTGCTGTGACTGCACATGTTTTGTTGCAAAATTAATGCTATGAATTCTTGTTATGATACTAAGTATTAAGTTGAAATGTATGCCACCAGTTTTGAGTACGACATGCAGAAACTAAAATGAATATATACAATAAAATTAGTATGAAAGGTATGACCGGGACATATTATTTGCGATGTAATATCTTTGAGCCTTGATTTAATTGTCAGAATTATGTGAAAAGTTAACAAGAGGCCTAAATGGGTCTAAATCCTTAAACTGAAGAAAAACTTAACCATCTGACTTTGCTTCTAACTAGGGTTGGTGAAATTCTTTTAAGCTGGTCATTATTTTTTTATCATCATTTTGCTGTCACGCACCAAAATACATAACCATCGGAAGAAATCATTTGAAGTTATTTCTTTTTCAACTCTAGTGGTCCCTAAATGGGCCAAAGTGTCCCTATTTGACTATAAGACATAACATGGTAAAGGACCTTATAATGATGCTCCAGCCAAGGTTTTATGAAGACCCATTCAGGAGTAAGAGAGGAATTTAGTAAAAGATATATCTATTTTTAACGCTGGCAGTCTCTAAGAGGTCACACTAATTGAATAAATTTGTTAATTTGTTTGACCTAACAAAAGTTTGATAAAGATCCATCAAGCGGATGAGAAATAGTCATTTAAGGGCATTTGTAGCTTTAGGTCTAGTGACCCTTTAGGGGGCCAAGCGCCCCTACCCAAACCCACAAGTAAAAAAATGGAGGGACCTTATAATGATGCTACGCACCCAGAATGATGACAATCCATTGAGTGGTTCATTAGAATTGGTCATTAAAGGTAGTTTTAATTTTAGCCCTAGAATGAGCAAACAGCCACCGTTTGAATAAAATTGGAAGAGAGCCCTCCAATGATGCCACTGGCCATCTCTGATGAAGATCCGTCAAGAGGTTTCATGATAAGAAAGTATTTCTATTTGTAGCTCTAGTTGCACCTAAGAGGGACGAAGTGCCCTTAATCAAACAAATTTGAGAAATGACCTTATACTGATCTCTAGACCAAGTTTGGTGAGTATCCATCAAGTGGTTCATGAGAAGTCGTTTAAAGGTATTTCTATTTTGAATTCTAACAGCCCCTGAAAGGGACCAAATGCCCCCAACTTATATTGATATAACCTACTATTACCTTCGTATCGTAACATGTTGTTATTGTTGTTGTTGTGATGCAAATGATGGTTATTTTGCCAACAAACTTTAATGTCACGCTATAAACAGTTAGGGTTATGAAATATGTTATTATATCTAATGATTACCAGTGTTTTGACTCGTAAACGGCGCACACTTTGCAAGAAAGCTGCATTTGTTATTTCACATGTATGTTTCATGTTTACGTCAGCCATGATCATTGATGCATGATGGGATTGTATAACTTCCGTTGTCATTAGCAACTGCTTCCAGTGTATTGTTTACATTACTGTAAATCACTATCTTTCGGCAAAAGACTTATTTTGGTGGAAATCCCATGGTATTAATCATTTTAAGAAAGCCTTTTCTCTATGTAACAGTAATTTTCTATTAAAGTTGCATTCAATTTTAGCCTGAGATCGTATTTTCTCTTGTTGGTTTGTTTGGTTGACAGCGTTCGTCCGTACAAAACTTGATCGTTTCCGAACGTCAATCGAGCGATTTTCGAACGTCGGACACTGGACGTCAACCAAAACAAACCGTCGAACATTTTCCGAATAAGTTCTTGTTCGTTTCCTTAGATTTAGTATAAATAGAACTGGAAATGTTCGACTGCAGTCAGTTTTACAACAGCTTCCTAGCATACGTTACGGCTAAAGAATAGTAATTTACGAAATTAAATGGTAGTTAAACCAGTTTGACTTTCCATTTACCTCTTTGGACTAAAGCTAGAACACTACATAACTGGTCTGCAATATCTAGAATTTGATAACGCAATTTTCGAAACGTAGATGATCTATTTTATAATTATTTTCGCATTTAATACTGGTCACTGACTCAAACAAGATCTTTATATAGAAAAGCCGTATTATAATATTTATTAACCAAACTTCGTCTATTTCTACGGGGGATTTTGAACGTCAGAAGTGTGCGCCGGTTCGAAGCATAGATTATACGTTCACGAACATATTTTTCGTACATGTTGGAAATCATCAAGTCGCGAAGCTAGAGTATAGGCAGTATTGCTCTTCTTTCCATTGATAACTGGGTACGGACCCACTTAAGTAGCCTAAGCATTTATCTTCTACCCTCAGCATACCTACACCAATATTAAAGAAGCTTTACAGAACCATTACAGATTCTTGAATTTTGAGTGTTCTGTAATTTTGTGATCAAGTCTTTGTCTGTCTGGGTAAAAGATCACCTCTACGAGCTCGCAGGATCATTACAGATACTAGAATATAGTATTCTGTAATTATTGTGATCAAATATTAGTCCGTCTTGATAACAGATCAACTGTACGAGTCCAGCAGCCGTTGACATGTTACCACAGATACGCACATTAATCGAGTTGAAACATAGCTGGACCGTAACAATATTGATGCTAAAAATTAAGTTTGAAGCAGATTCATCGAGTGATTCAGGAGAAGAAATCATTTAAAGGCATTTCTAATTTTTTGTTTTTAGCTCTGGTAACCCTTCAAAGGGAACAATTGTCCCCTTTTGAACACACATGGAAGAGAATGTTATAATAATACTACAGACTATGTTTGATGAAGATCCATCAAGCGGTTCATGAGAAGTTCTTTAAATGTTTTTCTTATTTTTTCTGCTCTCTGGCGGCCCTCAAAGGGGCCAAGATTAACCATTTGATCAAACTTAATAGAGGTCTATCTCAAAATTCTACTGACCAAGTTTTGGTATAAATGTAACAAGTAGTTTCAGAGGAGAAGAATTTAAAGTGCATTGTTGACGCAGGAAGACGGACGATGGACGCCGTACCATCCACCTATACTAATAGCTAAAAAGAGACATTAATAACACATTGTGTTACATGCAGAAATTGAACATAATATAAGAATTGTTGTTTTGTGAAAGAATACAGAGTTATTACAGAGAATATTTAATTGCAAAGACAATGTTATTAGGTATATATTAGGTTATAATGCTTAGTATGTCAAAGTTATTGCCAACTGATAATAAAACATTGAAAATCTTACTCAGCGTAATGAAAAGCTGGTTGTATTTGGCAAATACATTTAGAATAGTTATGACCAAAAAAGATTTTAGATATGTTTTTTATTGTTGTTAATAATTATTGCGGTCACTGAGTAATTCAACTTAAAATCTTTTTGTTGTTGTTTAACACAATACTATGATAGGGTTTTACGAATACCCATCTGCAAATAATTATGACCAGTATGCCTAGTTTAATAGTCAATTATGTCTGTAGCGTAGTAGTTCAGTTAACTCTGAACAATTTAGACAGCATGGTAAAAAATTGGCAAATCAGTCCAAATCTTCAGACTTTTGAACACCTGCCCCTCACCACTGTTTAAAACCTCGCTTTTTCTCGTTAGGAAGCCATCCAGCTGACACGAAGGAAGTCATATACCCAGGTATCCGTCTGTGCCAAAAATAATGCATCTAGAGTCCTCCTCCACAATGAAAATCGTAAAAGTTGCAATAGGGTATATAATACCCGGTATTGTGTCAGTCTGGCAATACTAAAACCAAAACCAATCCTCCTTTTATTTCAAAATGAGTACAGCGACTGTAATTACTGTTTAAGAGCTCTTGCCCTATTATCAATATACAATTGTAATAATATCATCTTGCTCTATGTCCAATTTTGTAAATTTACAGTGCTTTATCTCCCGATACAGCAATACACATTCAACTTTTTTTTTTTTGTCAAATTTGTTCTGTCTCCAAAGTGAAAAATGTATAATTGCAGAAAAGTAAAAACGAAATGTATTTGAAAGCATTTACAGTCTGAAAGAACTAAACGCAAGGAACAAGTAGATATATTTATCATCTTTTTCTAGAGTTAAACTTTGGAAGCGATTTTCGCCACGTTTAAAAAATGGTAGATAGAGCATCGTTCCACTCACGCGACGATATGCAAAATAAAATTTATTTGAATAAATATACTTATCACAACATGCTTGTATAAAACAATACTTAAGGATGATGTTTGCATTATCACAAACAATCAACAGATCATTATCTGATCATGCTTATTATCATGGTGATCTTGGGATTTACGGGTGCATGCCGTAGAGGTTATCTGGCTCGAAAAACACGATGGTTAATCAAAACGGCTTCTATACGTTTTCTTTTGCGTTCCGCTGTTTCTATACGAAAATGTAACGGTTTCTATACGTATATAAACACCTGTCAACAATGGATGAGACGAAGAAAGTTGTAAATGATAGTCAGAAAAACAAGTAAGTTGCCAAATTATAGTATTTCACGGAACACTATGAAGCATAATGTGTAGCATTTTGTTCTTTTTCTTTGATATTACCTTGAAGTTAACCAAAATTAAGGAAAAGAAGTAACTCACTGCAAACTCACGTGATTCAAATGTGTAAATAAAAGATGTGTTTTAGGTTTATAAAAGATTTTAGCAGTCAAGCCTGATTGTAATCGATGCAAACTCACATGTGCTTTGTATGTGATGAAAAAAAAAGTTTTAAAAGGTTCCAAATGCGTTTATACAGCCGTAAACAATAATCGCATGGGCTACGGTTAATATACGATATTTTGTTTTGTTCTTAAATTGTGGCAACGGCTAACACACGTAAACTTTGCACCGGACAGTATACGAAACATGTCAACTCTTTTTAGAATTATTATCTAATATGTTGGAGGCCAGCAACACTTTTTAAGTTGGGCGCCGACTGCGATGTCAAACTACAATCTGCAGTTTTATGCACGAATTCCACGTATCTCCTTTTAAATATGCATTCCGAAAATCATGTTTACTGGACACTTCACCCGATGTATTTCTTAGTCATGGATCGTAGAACTATGCATGTCCAGGTATAAATAAAGTAAATTTATGCTTTTGCTACTTCAAGAATAATAATATGTGAAGATAAAGTTATATTTACACCGTTTTACGTGTGCGACTTTAATATGTGAGAAATGTGGTAGATCCAAAGTTCAACGGCTCGATTTCACTCCAGGTTGAACGAAATAAATTCTATTAGAATATATTTTGACACATTAATCAATAATTTGTCAGTTTGTCAGCTTCCAACATCACTCAATCCCTTAATTTTTTACAGTTTGACCGTATTGATATGTGGTCACTGACTGCTGATTTCCGTTTGGTTTTCAGCTATTCAATTGTGGGTAAGGCGAATAGCTTTGACCACTTGAAAGCTGTAAAATATCCAGTCTGATAATAAAAATTGACAAACCTTTACAGGAGTTTGGCTATTTTAAAGTAACTTTGGTATTGTTTGTCTTTCAGACTGAAAAGGAAAAGACGCTCAGAATTGTGGCTCCACCAGGCTAAGAGGCGAAACGTTGGTGAAAAAGTATTTTCCAGAACGCCAGGTCCTTCAAGTGGTTCAAACCATCTAGTGAACAACTGAAAAAAGCGCCAAGAAAGAAAAGAACAACCCCTAAAAAGGCAAAAAGAAAGTTATTTAACCCAAATGTGACAGAACAGTTAATCGAAGAAATGTAAGAATTATTACAACCAGTATTATTTAAAGTGCACCAAGCCGGACTTCTTGGAGACTTCTGTAACATGTTCCGACTCATTACTCTGGACGACTTCCGCTTACAAACATTTCACTATTGCTCTTCATGGAAGTTGTCAGATGGTTTGCCTTGGACAACACCTGCAATATGCACTATTCAGACGAATGTATGAAATTTTGGAAAGTGATGTATAGGACAGATAAGTCTTCAAAATACTAGCAGGGGTAATTCGATCCTGAAAAATTGTCAATAAATATCGCAGTTCCTACGAAAAAGAGGGTTACAGATTTTGAAATAGTCGGTTTGGACATCCTAAAAGAGGTACAACCTGGGATAATTAAAGAGTCTTTAAAAATGAAGCCTAAGGACAAAGCGTACGTTGTCAGTTTTGATGGTAAAAAGGTAGCCCCAGGACTTAGCAAAGACCAAGGCGATCAGGACCTCTTTGGTCATGAAGAGGACATGTCGCGTACTGAAATAAAGAATAGATATGACAGTGAGTTGAAGTATATTGACGATACCTTAGCTGACTGGAATACGCTGGAGACAGAAGAGAAGTTAGACAGGCTAAAGGCAGTGATAAAAATTGTTTCCTAACGTATCAAGGACTTGTAATGATCATATTTCAGGAATCAGCTTTTGACACTCCTAGTAAACGAGGAAAGCGGCAGAGAAAATCCAAGAGGTCAGATGTCGGTAAGCCTCACGAAGTTGCAAGGGGATGTTTGCCAGTCCGTTCTCATCACAAGTGTGACGAATCAAAAATTCTCCCCACAACTAGACTTGGTATTAAAGTGGAAAATAATGAGAAGACAAGAGACATTGAAACCTAATTAATTTCAACATCTTTATGCATTTCATCACCTGTCTACGTTTGATTAAATAAAATGAAAGCATACTTTCAGTATCGTACTTTTAATTTAATAAACAAGGAAGTAATAAACATAAATATCTGTTTTTCATGTGACATAATAATACAAAACAGCAATGTCATGACTAGAAATAAAACAAAATCTTTTCTTATAGATCAGTAAAGAGAAATAAAATATAACAACTAAAATCATTGTGATACAAACGTACCAAGAAATTATTTCCTGAAGATCATAAATGAGAAGTAAACTATGTAGCATGTAAAAGATTATTGCTGGACTGTATATACACTTAAGAACCCTTCAACTTTCGTCTAATAAAAAAAAACATATGTTTACAAAAATGACAAGTTTTATAATTGCAGCATTTGTAAATCATCCGAGACTCGCATCTTGATAGCAAAATACAAATGTAACAAGAGCTGTCCATAAGACAGTGCGCTCGACTTTTCTCAGTGTTGACTCCGAATTAGAGCTTTGCAAGTAAAAACATTCAAAGTTTCAAGTCAAAAGCTTTAATAGTAACAGAGATACTTTACTTTATCAAAAATTTTAACAAAAATTTTAAGTTAAAAAGGGGCATAATTCTGTCAAAATTTAAACCAGAGTAATGGGGATTGTTTCTCCTTGTGAAAATTTTGAAAGTACGTAACTACATTAAGTTTCAAGCCAAAAGCTTTAATAGAAACGGAGATATTTGACTTTATCAAAAATTTGAACAAAGAAATCCTAAGCTAAAAGGGGCATAATTCTGTCAAAATTCAAACAGAGTTAAAGGGATTGTTTCTCCTGATGTAGAATTTGATGGTAAATAAGTATTTTTAGTTTCAAGTCAATAGCTTTGATAGTAACAGAGATATTTGACTTTAACAAAAACTGTTACCAAGAATTCTAAGTTATAAAGGGTAAAAACTTAAGTTTGAAGTCAATAGCTTTGATAGTAACAGCGATACTTGACTTCATCAAAAACTTTAACCAACGCCGACGCCGACACCAGGGCGAGTGCAATAGCTCTACTTTTACTTCGAGAAGTCGAGCTAATAAAACCGTACACAATGTACCGATTGTGTTTACCTTGATATAAATCGGACGCCAAATGGAAGTTAAAGTAAGGACAAAATCTTACTGAATTCAAAACAGTGTAATGATCGCATCTCCTTATTGAAATTCAGTTGAAAAAGGGCATTTTATGTAAGCCCAATCTTACTTCAAAAGCCTGCTTCAAACTACATGCCAACTACACGAATACAGCAAAATAACTAATAACAAGAAGGTGTGGTGTCACAAAACATATGTCTCCCCCTACATATACCTTTAGCCCTGGCGGCAATTCCGAGCATCAAAACGGAACGTGTCAGCGATATACCTAACTAGGCTTGGTACTGATCACTCGAAATCTAACACACATTTTAACAGGTCTGTGAAAATCGAACAATATTTAACTATCTTAAGCTCTGGCAGCCATCAGCGAAGCGAAACGTGCAGGTGAAATGACCAACATGTATTTTTACTGGTCAATTCTGTGAAGTTTTATCGAAATCTGCAGTGAAATCCGGACAGGAGTTTTCTATTTTTAGCTCTGGTGGCCATTTTTGCAGCGAAGCGGAAAATGCCAGCGATATGCACGACTAGAGTTTGTACTGATCACTCCTGTGAAGTTTCGTCGAAATCCATCAATTTGACCTGTGACAGTCGGACAAGATTTTCTATCTTTAGGTCTGGCGGATATATTTGCATCGAAGCAGACGTGCCAGCGATTTGGACAATTAGTCTTGGTACTGATCACTCATGTGAAGTTTCGTCGAAATTCGGCAAGCACTTTGATCTAGGAAAATCAGACAACACTTCTATTTTTAGCTCTTGTGGCTATTTTTGCAGCAAAGCAGAACATGTTGGTTATATGCACAACTAGGCTTGGTACTGATCACTCTTGCAATGTTTCGTCGAAATCCGGCCGGCAGTTTGACCTGTGAACGCCGGAAAAGCTGAATGCGGAGGGACAGATGGACAGACAGACAGACGGAGGAGGCAAAAATAATGTCTCCCCCACCAAGGGAGTCTACCCTCTAGAAAGTATCTGACTACCAGTACTAGAAAATATTTCTGTTGAAGTTAAAAATGAAACTTGCTGTAGTGAGTAAATATTAACCTTAACTTACATAACGCAAGCAAAACAACTACCTATTTTTGGCATAGAAAACAAAGCATTTCTTCCTGAAGAAAAACTGAAATGTATGTCTACGACAAATTAAAAAATAATATTTATGCCCTGTTCTCTTTTTATGCTTATAAAAAGATTATCTATATTTAAAGAAAGTTCCACAAACTGAGCATTGGAAGCGTTCTGGATTGTCGTGTACCTTTAAGTGTTCTCCAAGATATCTTTTAGCTTTGAATTCTATACCACAATAATCACATTTTAATTTCTTTGTTGCTCCACATGTGTGTCTGCAAAGACTCGACTTGAACCTGTAAGTCTTCTGGCAAATTGTGCAGGTAAATGGCTTACTCTGATCATGTAATGCTACATGGCCATCAAAAGCAGTTTTATAATTGTAACCTTTACCACAAAAATCACACATATATTTGGACAGGCTCTTATGGACTTCCTTTACATGTACATGTAGACTTAATCTTGTTTTATATGTTTTTTCGCACTCCTCACATTTGTACTGGTTTACAGCTGCGTGGCTCTTCAAATGATGTTTAAGATCATAATTTGAGTAGAAGACTTTATCACACAAATGACAAGCATGCCCTGATGATGTATGCGTTACCAAATGTCTTCTTAAACTGGAATTTGAGGACAGTGTTTTTTCACAGACAGAACAGACATATTTCTTTTCGGACTGCATGTTGTTGTTATTAACATCAATACTAATTTCTTCATATGATGCACTGCAGGGATATGCCAATAAGTCATTATTATCTGTATCATTAAATACGTCTGCAATGTCTGTGCTCTCTTCAGTGGTAATATTAACATCTGCTTGTATCACAGTCTCATCTGTACCTATATCTGGCTGTAACACAACATAACCCGTGCATTCATCTATATATATTCTTCTACTTTTGTGTCTGCTGTTGCATCTACATCTTGCTCAATTACTTTACTTTGCTCAGCTGTGACCACGTTTGCACCAGTCTCTTTCTCTTCCTGTATTGTCACCCTTTCTGTACAGGTCTCTTTATCAATTTCAGTCTCAGAGAAACCAAAATAGCAAAGTTCTTTATTCATATCCATATCCATAGCCTGAAATAAAAGAAAATGTGTGTTAAAAATACTCTCAGGCTTCGATATGTTGACATGTATCATAATACTTTGCCGACATTAACAATTTTTTGTGTTTTTTGTTTGTTTGTTTTTTTTTTCAATTTTTTAAAGACAGTGGTTAGGTAGCTGGTTCCGACTTCGTAGACTCAAGGTCTACGTAGCTGACTCCTTATATACATATCGTAAATGAACATGTAAGTCAACGTAGCCGACTTTAATAAATTACATTTCTTGTGATTTATTATTTATTTTCTGTGTTTAACCTGTTTTTTTCGACGTATTTACGCACTCATATCATATCGACCGATATTTTGTTATGTTAAAACGTACTCGATACATATTTGCGATACCGTGATTCATTCTTAAAACAAAACGAAACAAAACACGGTTAAAAAACAAAAGGGCAAAACAAAGAGCAGGAACGTACATTAAATGATGGGGCTCTACGGAACATACCGGCGTTTGATCCTTTCGTGTGCCTTTGTAAAGTGATAATTATAAGTGATTATCACTTTCGTACCTCTATGTGCGTCTTTATTTAAATGATTAAATACTACATAATTTCTCCGCCCTTTTGTTTATAAGTCAATAGGCTTGAATGGTTCCAACTGTTTGTTTGAACGTATAACCTTTTTATTCTAAGGCAGTGTATAATAGATGTGAAAGAAAATAAAATTTCAAAAGATTTACACACAATTGACATCATCTATCAAATATGATGTTCAATATAACGAACTACAATTCATTAAAAATATATATTTTAAGAATTTATAAACATGCTGATCAATGACGATAACGACACTCTAATCATTTGTTGATAACATAACAAAATATCGGCCGATATAATATGAGTGTGTGAATCACAAATAGCAAGTTATAAATCAAAAGAAATGTAATTTATTTCACTAATATAATGATCCTTTGTAACACAGTATATCGAAGCCGGCTACCTTGACTTACATGTTCATACACGATATAATACTTAGTCCTTAAGTCTAGGTAGCCGTTCATTTTTTCTTAAACATTCAGTCTCAGTCAATGCACCATTGCTCTCTAATTCGTACCAGCACTTTTCAGTGCCTTTCTTTTGATTTCCGTTTTAATGTCCAAGAGAGATTTAACAAGTTTTAAGCTGAAACCGCCGCAAAACTATATCTATAGATATTATTTCGTATCGAAACCGATGCCAACAGTTTCGTTACATCTCCGGTGCCTGAATCGTATATTATCCGCCGCCTTTAAAATCTTCCTGATTAACACGAATATCGAGAATATAATCCATTTGGTTATCTTCTGTGACCAACTACCAATAAAAGAATGTTAACTGACACAAGAACGCTATCATACATGGTGCAGTTTCATTCCAAAACATACAAGAACGAGGAATTTTCAATCTTCAGTAATCACTCGCACACAATCTCGGTCACAATTGTTGGCTATTTTTCAGTTATCGATGCTTGCTTCGGGTAAATATTTGTTGGAAGATGTGCATAAATGTCCGTGAAATAGCATTCGAAGAAAAAACATAAATACCTTTGAAATAATCCAACATTTCTTTAAGTGAATGATCCGGATATTTACGTTTTATTACGTTTAGAAACCGGTCCAGTTTCGTAAAGAAGCGACGGAACGCAAAAAGTTTCGATTAACCACTGTGTGAAAGAGGTTGGTCGTATTCAGTATTTGTGAATTTTTTCTTAATTCACTGTTATTGTACCCCCGCACAACGAAGTTGTAAGGGGAATATATGGTTTCAGGTTGTCTGTCTGTCCGTCTGTCTGTCTGTAGACACAATCTTGTGCGCATCAACTCTCCTCATCCCCTCGACGCCAATTCAGTGAAAGATCACACAAGTGATCAGTACCAACCCTAGTTGTGCATGTTAGGTTCTGTCAGAAAAAAAATATGGGACTTTGTTTTTTGTTAATTTACTATATACATACAGTCTGCATATGCAATCTTGTGCGCATCAACTGTCCTCTTCCCTTCGTAACATTTAATGAAACTTCACACAAGTGATCAATACCAATCCTAGTTGTGTATGGTGCATGTTAGGTTCTTTCAGAAAGAAAATGCAAATGAAAATGGGACCCGTTTGTCTGTAAACACAAGCTTGTGCGCACCAACTCTCCTCATCCGCTTAACACAATTTTGATGAAACTTCACACAAGTGACTAGTACCAACCATAGTTGTGCAATGGGCATGTTAGGGTTTTTCAGAAAAAAAGTAGAGTTATGGGATTTTGTGTTTTGTTACTATACTCTATTCATAGAGCCTGTATAATTTATGCAATCTTGTGCGCGCCTAATCTCTAGAACCAATGCACAAAATTGAATAATGAAACTTCAAACAAATGATCAGTAGTAACCCTAGTTGTGCATAGTGCATGTTAGGTTCTTTCAGAAAAATAACCTGCACAGTTATGGGACTTTGTTTGTTTTTGTAAATGTACTATATACAACCAGTCTACATATGCAATCTTGTGTGCACCAACTCTCCTCTTTCCATTGTCACAATTTAATGAAACTTCACACAAGTGACCAGTACTAACCATAGTTGTGCATAGGGTATGTTAGGGTTTTTCAGAAATAAATGGTAGAGTTATGGGACTTTGTTTTTGTTACTATACTATATATATAGGGTCTGCACATGGAATCTTGTGGGTACCTTACCTCCTGAACCCATGCACACAATTGAATGAAGCTTAACACACGTGAACAGTTGCATATGTTAGGTTCTTTCAGAAAGAAATTCTGCAGATGGGACTTTGTTTATTTATTAATATTCGTAGAGTCTGTATATGCAATCTTGTGCGCACCAAATCTCCCGAATCCTTGCACACAATTTAAGAAAACTTCCCCACAAGTGATCAGCACCAACCCTAGTTGTGTATGATGCTTGTTAATTTGTGTTCTGCAGAGTTATGGGACTTTGTGTTAGTTACTGTGCTGTATACATAGAGTCGGCATAAGCAGTCTTGTGCGCGCCTAATCTCCGGAACCTTTCCACACAATTTAATGAAACTTCTTCACACAAGTGATCAGTACCAACCTTACTTGTGCATGGTGTATGTTAGGTTCTTTTAGAACTTCGTTTTTGTTACTATACTATATACATAAAGTCTATATATCTACATAAGGTCTCTATACATACAGTCTTTAATTATGCAATATTGTGTGCATCAAATTGCAATGTACTGTGTCAGTGCATGCTGGGTGTTACATTCATCACCTTCAGTAATAGCTCTAGTTATATCGGTCTTGCGCCTTTCAAAGATGTTCTTATGTACACGAAGTGCAAACACTGCCTGTAAAAAGGCGGAAATGTCAAGTTTGTTAGGTTTTATAAAAGTAATATCAATATTTCTTTATATTCGTTATATATAGTTCGAACAATGTTACGTTCTTCTATTAAAGGATGTAAGCCCTAACACAGTGCACAATCAGGTAAAGATACTTAAATTAGAGATTACAGTCCCTAGCTGGCTCGTGGATTTTTCAAAGTCCGAGCTTCCCCGCGATTCGAAACTGAAACTGAAACTGCTTTATTTGATTAAACGCCTAATTTTACACATAGTATATTCACTGGCGTTGTACATTAAAATAAAAACGAAAATTCATGATAAATGATTTACAAAATGGTATCAAACAATGAAACACGACATATTTGACAACATTTCTGTACAACAAAATTACAACATTGCGTATAAAGCATACGTCGATCACACTACATATAGTAGAGTATACTCAGTGTCTCTACCATATTCAGTCCACCAACAGAGAAATGATCAGAACCATGATTCAAAGCTTTTAAAAAACAGTGTTTTGAGCTTTTTCTTAAAAGTGTCTACCGAATCAGAATTTCTCACCTCTGCTGGTAGTTGGTTCCATAGTTTCGGCCCTACAGTATGAAAACTTCTGTCGCCAAATGTTTTACGTTTGTTAAATGGTACCTTGTAACAACCTTTAACAGAGTCTGAAGACCTTAAACTACGTTTTGGTGCTTGTTCCGATAATAATTCAGTCAAGTAAGATGGAGCTTGGCCGATTGAACAATTAAACATGACAGTTAAAATCTTAAATTCAATTCTAGCTTTGATAGGAAGCCAATGTAGTCGGAACAAAGCTTGTTTTGAACTGTCGTACTTGCTGAGTCTTAAAACGAGTTTGGCACACATGTTCTGTATCCTTTGCATTTTCTGAATTTCAAAGTGAGGAATACCATACAATATTGCATTGCAATAATCTATATGTGAAATGACCAGTGATAATACCAGAATTTCAGTAGCCTCTTTAGTAAGGTATTTTCTAATATTTTTGATTCTAAGATAATTAACCATTGCGGTCTGACATTTTCTCTTGACATGATCCTTAAAACTAAGATTTTCATCTAAGAACGCCCCTAGGTACCTTATACAATGTACTGATTTGATTTTGTCACCAGCAATGTCAATTTCTGTTATTGAACATTTTTCAAGTTGGTGTCTACTACCGAAACAGATGAATTCGGTTTTTGACGTATTCATTTTAAGTTTGTTTTGTTTCATCCAGGTATCAATGGTGAATGCGCAGTTTTCAAGTTCTTGAATAGCCTGTTTCTCATTTTCAACTGAAGTTGGTCGAAAGCGTTTGTTGGCAATATGGTCATCAGCAAACCCATACACTGATATTGACTGGGGAATGACATTAAATAGAGTTCCTGCGTAAGTGAGATAGAGCCAGGGGCCTAAACAGCTACCCTGGGGAACGCTACATTGTAATGGGCGTGGAGTTGAAACAGCAGTTTCTACACTTACACTACAACTGCGTGGCCTAAGATAAGAGTCAATCCAGTTGAGAGCTGTACCACATAGCCCATACTGAGAGTGTAACACTTGCACTAAAATATCGTGGTCAACAGTGTCAAAGGCGGCACTCAGATCCAGTGCAATTAGAGCACTGACCTCTTGATTTTCCAAGCCTTCCAACAAGTCACTTGTTAATCGGAGTAAAGCCGTTTCGCATGAGTGAAAGCGTCTATACGCTGACTGATTCTTGGGAAGAAGATGGTATTCACTAGCATGTTTATTTAATAAGAAAAGAGCTGCCTTCTCTATAAGTTTCGATAGAAATGGCAAATTGCTCACAGGGCGATAATTGGATATCACAAGTTCGAGTCCGACCTTCTTCAACAAAGGCCTGACTATCGCATGTTTCCACTTCGATGGAAAAATCCCTTGACGTAATGACAAATTAACCAAGTCAGTTATTAAAGGGACCAATTCATTGAGATGCATCTTTAATATTTTTGTGGGTAGTTTATCAAGCTCACAGGATTTGGTTTGAAGTTTATTTATCAATGTTTTCACTTCTGCTTCACTTAGATCTCTGAAAACCTCGAAACGTGGAACATCCCTTTTTTCTGGTACGTAACTTTCATAATTTTCAAGTGATTCACGGATCTTTTCAATTTTGCTCAAAAAGAAATCTGCAAATTTCTCTGCCAATGTAATGTTACTTTCTTCAGCGGGCATTGGATTTTCAGACTTTGTTCCAGTGAGTTCCGATACCAACTTGTACAATTTTTTTGAATCGCCTTTTGAACTTACCACTTTCTCACTAAGAACTAATCTTTTTTCTTTACGAATTTCATAATGATACTTGAGACGTAGCTTTTTTACAGTGTCAAGTTGGTAAGGTTCCCGGTATTTTCTCCATACTCGTTCAGCTTTACGTAATGACCTTTTAAGTTGAAGTAAGTCGACGCTAAACCATGGTTTAGGTGACCGACAGATCTTAGTTTTCTGTGTCAGTGGTGCATGTTTATCAAGAACTGACTCTATTTCTGTTTCAAACCGATCGGCAAAGGAATCGACGTCTTCACTAATTACCGATATATATGCAAGGTCTTTTGAAAATTCTTCGTGATTGATCTGTTTAAAATTTCGAAATTCCACTGTTTTGCTAGTTATACTTTCTTTTTGTATATTTAGAACACATTTTACAACACAGTGGTCAGATACAAAAAAAACAGGTTCACAAGATAAAATGTTAACACCATTTGCAGCTTCAGTAATAACCAGTTCCAGACTTTGACCAGCTGTATGAGTAGTAAAGTTAACATGTTGCTCTAGACCCATAGCACATAACGAATTTTTGAATTCTGAAGTTGTGCTGCTGTTTTCATCTATATGCAGGTTGAAGTCACCCATTACCAAGATATTTGTAAACTTTGGGAGTGTGTCTTCCATAAACTGAAAGAAATCTGGGACAAATTGAGCAGGAGTCGACACTGATGGAGATCTATAAATGCCGACCAAATGAACAGTAATGTTTTTAAGAATAAGCTGCCAGACGCCAAATTCAAAAGTCTGTGTAGTTCCCATGGACAGTCTACGCATATTCGCTCCTGTACGGCACGTGACTGCAATACCACCCCCGACTCTGTTCTTTCTGTTCGTTACACTGATTTTATAGCCGTTTTGATTTAAGTCAGAAGTTTCGAATTGATGTTGTTTGTTATCTGAAAACCATGTTTCCGTGAGCAGTGCAAAATCAATTTTCTCTTCTCTGAGAATCTGCCCAAGAAGATCGCCTTTATTTACAAGGGATCTGCAGTTTAATGTTAAGCATATGACTTTTTCATTCTTGTTATTTAATAACAATGTATGATCTTGTTTAATTTGAATTAAATTTTTCATATGAACACCAGCATTGCTTTTTGCCCTTGGGCGACCCGCTCGTTTACCTCTGTATTTTAAAAGATTAAATTCTTTCAATAATGATAATGTCTCTCCATCTGGTATTGTATATCTTCTGGGTACATGGCTATAATCCAGTAATTGTTCCCTATTGTATTGTAATTTCATTGTGTTTAGATTATCATTAACTCCGGGTGATATTTTGTTCACCAAATCTGATGAAATCCGCATTAATAGGTGTTCACTCATCATTGCATTCGACCCTAGCGCGGACACTTTTATGAGCCACGGGGAAGCGTTTTTTTCCTGCATCTCCGTAATATAATTTATAACTTCCACCGCGACCAAGAGCAATAAATCGATTGTGGTGTATTGCGAAGACAAATCGCGTATCGAGGTGGAGTGCCGTTGGTTCTCGGTGAATTGCGGTGGATCGCCGCGATTTACAGGTAAGGGAATGACGTTATAAATGACAATATACAGTGTAGAATGCATATAAACTGACAGGAAATTTAACATGAATTATTTAAAGAAAAAAATAAAAAAGTAAATCGCTTTTCATCATCTTTAATAATAATAATGTCAAACATATTTTGCTTAGATTTTTTCAGTTATACGTATTTTCATAATATAAAATGTATCTGCTAACAAGATTTGATAACAATTATCTTTATAAACGAATGCATTCTTTGTGTCACTATTTATAATATTATGTTAAGTTTGTTTTTTCAATGTGGCCGTGTTATGTAAAACATAAATATCTACATATAGTGAAAACTGTGAACCTCTCTTAGATTAATGATGTGTATGTAGTTGCTTTATACTGCAAAACACACAGTCTACGGGGTTTTAAGATTAAATTGGTGAATGTAATACGACATTCCGCTAGATACATGTATAAAATCAATAATGACATTCACAATAATTGTGCAAAAGCAAATCAAAATCATTTCAAAATTTACATTTCACAATTAAGAAATCATTACTAACTAAATTTTAAGGCAGTACATAAGTATTACGAGATGAAATAATCTTTTAAATTAAAAGATAAAGACAGTTTTGAAATAAAGGGAAGTAAAATACAAAAATGTCCAACATTTTTCTTTTTTTGTTATTGCAATAAAATAATTAAGAAGATAATCCTTAAATTTGGCGCATACAGTCTTTGTTTTTTTATAATGAAGTACTTGAAATAATAAACAAAATTATATGAAAACGAAAAGTTTCCTTATGTACCAGGTACTGCTTTCAAATTAAGCTGCATGCAAGAGTTAATTATAAATTATCAAATTTTAGCCGAATATGTGGTTGATAGATTAATTCAGAAATATTGTTATAATATTTAAGTACGTGTAAAGTCTGCAAGTTGGTCAGTGTACTGTTACATTTTACATTATTATACCGGCGGCTACGTGTTTCAACATTCGCAGTGACGTGGTATTTCAATGTTGTTTTAACGCGTGTCAATAGATAAGGGGTTAATTGACAACTTTTGCCTATATCTGATCACGTTTAAGAAAAATGTTACACGTGGTATGAAATGCACATTTTTTTCCTTATATTATATTTGTTAAACATTTGAAGTATGTTTCTTTTTTAATTATCATCAACAATAATGACTTATACGCTATATATTTTATAAACTGGATCTTATATATTACCAGTGTAAAGATTAAATTGTGTTCAAATTAAGCTTGATACAGTATTTAATTAATCGTTATTTAATATTGATTAAATTAGTATACATAAGAATCTATTAAATGTCAAGTCCAGATAAACTACTGAATAACTTTTATTAATTCCTAATGTGTGATTTGTTTAATTCACATCGTAGTCCGTTCTGTATACTTATATGAAAATAAATAAAATACTACTTTTATATGCCAAGTATCGTAGCAAACTAATTATATTATTTTAATTCCTATCATAGTCAAGGTTTTCATGATTAATGTAAAATTATCATTTTAGATATTATTGAATTTAAGTTATTAATAGTGTATTTGATAAAAGTAAAATTTTATAAACTTTAAGATACATTCATTAGTTTTTAGCCATTTGCAATAAACGCGGTTGCAAATAATTCGTAAAAATCATTTGTTAAGTGTATGATTATGCCCCTTAGCCAGCCTTACCTGGATTTTGCGTGACTGCCGGTGACTAGCCGCGATCCATCGCAATTCAGCGCGACCCGCTGAAATTTTTCATCGCGAGTCGCCTAGGATACTTTATCTACAATAATTGATCGCGGGGTTTTACAAAATCATCGCGATCTATCACAGTCTTCAGTAGTGATTCAATGAGAAAAATCATCGCGATTTTCCACTCAGGGTAAATATTTGTGCCGGTGATAACGCAGAAAAAGCAAAATTCGGGACTGTAAATGGTGCTTTTCTAACTGAACACTATGTTGTTTTTTTTTTGGTTTATGCTTTAAATACAGTTGAATAATGTAACCTATATACTTCGGACTTAATAATATGCATGTGAGTTCAAACAGATTGTGCATGTAGTTATATAAATAATGGAAATGTCATATTTTTTTCATATCATATTTACAAAAATACGTCCGTCAGTCTGTCATATTTCAAGTTGGGAGCTTTACTAGTGCCTTTGTACATAAAGGAAAACTGAAACCTCTTAACACAAAGAAATTGGATCCAGCTTTTCAGTTTCACTGGCCGTGACCTACTGACCTCTGACCTACAGATCCGCAAAACAACTGGGTGATATCTAATAACCACATGTAATCATCATCATAAGTTTAACAAATGTAGGCCAAGACATTCTTTAGTTACTGAGCACTGTTGTTAGTCTCAAGGTCATCTCCAGAACAATTTGATTTATCGAACGATTGGTGACAATCATCCTGTGAACTTCAAAGACTATAGACAAAAACATTCATTAAAAATTCTTTAGTTATTGAGAACTTGACCTTTGATCTACTGTCCCCCAAAAGTAAAAGCTATCTTTCACTTACCACAGGCAGTCTCTGGTTTGACAAATATAGGTCAAGGCAATGATTACACACTGACATGTTCACAAGTAATTTAAAGATGAATGAAACTTATGTTTGGACAGATAGACACTTATTCGTTCTAGTTTAATTTAAACAAGTACAACTGCTAAAATAGAAACAGGTAATAAGATATTTAAAACTTTAGATAGATAAAAAAGAATACACAATTTTACGAATTTCAAAAAGAAGCATTCCAAAATGAGATCATATAACATTTATAAATGGAATTGGTTGTACACTTTTCAACTTTCTTATTTGGATACTACATTACTCAAGAAAACTTGTATAATCCATGAGTGGTTTCACTTAAATGTCAACAGCCAAAAACAGAAACTTTTTTAAGCTTAACTTAAAGTAAAAACGCATTTAAACGGCTTCATCTCTTGAAGTGCTAAATGGATCTTCACAAAAGATAATAGGTAAGGGTAAATATCTCGGAAGCACAGAGCACCAAAAACACAGCCCCAGAGCCACGCATTTACATAGTAGGCCCACAGCAAAAAGAAGCTGTAATGGAAAAATATTTCTGACGGGTTGCTTCAAACATCCAACAAGTACATATTAATATAAGCTAAATATTGATAAAGGGAAAGGAAATTGTAAGGGGCGAAATGGGGTCGTGGGTGGGGGAGGAATCCGAAGGGGAAAGTTGAACAAGGACAAATATACAAGGGAATGCAATGTTCTTTTAAAAACAGTCGCACTACAACGTAAACGACAATAGCGCAGGCACTCGTGTACCAAAAAGACAAACACACAACGACGATCAACTGAATAACATAGAAAAACGATCAGGCAACACATAAGAAAACAGTAGGGCACCGTTAGAGACTCACAAGCTTACAAACTTGGTCTGTTGTATCCTAGCATGGACCTTTCCAAAATCTGTTCAAATGGTTCTACTTCGCTGTCGGAAAGGCTGCCGAAGCTAAATTAGATGGAAACTTATTTTTTTTCCATAAACTGCTTTATTGGTGTTTATTGAACTTGGTCAGAATCATTGCTGTTATATCACAAGGTATAGGTCAAATGTGCGGCTTGGGTTGGTTTTATTTGGCAGAGATGTTTGCTTTCTTGAAACGGATTTTCGCACGCACGTGTCTTTGGTGATCATGTTTATTTAGTTATGCAAGCATGACTAAATCATTTTATTTCTGTACACGTTACATGTATTTGGATATTCTCCACATGTAAATGACACCTTCTTTACATGTAGGAATACAAATATTCGTACGTAGGAATGCTGATAGTCCTAACCAGTATGAATCATTAGCAAAGGCATTGTCTTTAAAGTTTTAGAACTTTGTCGCCCTCTGTACATGTATAAACAGCCGCTTCAAGAGATAAATGAAAACGTGAAACATTTGTTCGTCGTTTTACTCTTTGATTGACACTAGCGTATACTTAACATTAACATTTTCACTCATTTTAAGATTGGGTAGGTTGAATGAATTATTATGAATATACATTATGCAGTTATAAAATCTGTTTCCACGAAAATAGGTACAAGCTGATTAGTTACAAGTGTACCTTGTTATGGCGAAAGTAAGATTTCATTGGAGAGAGAATTATTTTTATACTGTTTATTTTTATACTGTTTGTAAAGCTTCAGTGTATTTTGCTTGTATTCGATTGTTAGTCAAACCGGCACAATTAAGTCATAATATACTGCAACTTCGCAGATATTTTTGATGTTAAAGAAATACCAAGCGAGGTGTCAAACAAGCAGCAGGGAAACGAAAGCGATGGCTAAACTCAAATCCAGCCTATTTGAATTTGTAAACGCTTTGCAATATTAGTCCCAAGGTGAAATCATTTATCCCCCTAGGGATTTTGGCAGACTATTATAGAATTATTATATGATATTTTTAGCATTCAATTTTACTTGTTTGCCAATTTTAAAATTATTACAAAATAAACTCAGAACTCAAAATTGATACAAAATAAACTCAAAACTACATCAATTTGTAATAAATTAATCTTGTTTCAAATTGGGTAAATTCATTAATGTTCCATTTTTACCAGGCGACGTCAAAGTGACGTGATCATGACATCAGAGTTGCGAAAACTTGCCTGTAGATCAGTAAAACGTGTTTTATTTATATTTCATGGATATTTAATTGTTATTCGAAAGTTTAATAATAGAATTGTCATCAGTCACGTAATTTATATCGATTAATTTAAATTCTAACGCGATTTCCTATAAAACAAAGAAGGCTGAAAACAGTGAATTATTTTATAACAATTCACTGTTCTGACGTCACAATTATTACGTCATAGCGTCAAACGACAAAAGAAACCAATTGAAAACGGACAAATATTTAATAAATGCCGTCAGGTATGTACTCTAAAGCCCTTGTTAACGCGTTAGAATCGAAATAATATATCTCATTTAGTGATTTGCTTTTAAATAAAATCATTGTTTGCACCCTCGTGATATAATTCCTTCGCATCGGAACTCCAAACAATGATGTATTCAGCGACAAAGAATCCTCTATACGTTACACCCCTTGAAAGATAATTGAAATTTGACGGCTAATGTTTATATGCTGCATGAAACATTGCAGACATAATATCCGAACTGGGACAGCCATTTTGGATAATCTCTTAATTTCTACATATTTTCTAATAACGAAAATTTTAAGGGAAGACAACGACGTACAACGCTGTTAAAGCGACTAACCCACACATTGTGAATTGTAATTTTTAAAATAAGTTATCACCGAAAGGCAAATTACCGCCACTGTTTCATATATTTACATGAAACATAATGGTTGGTCAGTATATAGTTTCCAGATTTTACGGGAACATTCGAATGTTTGCAGTTTTTCTCATGTACTTTAAATTTATAAACCGTTACAACGCTTTATTCTGTAAACATTGATAAATATAGAACGAGACGCGACAGTATTTTTAGACATCACGTGGGCAGCAAATCAAAAGTGCGCATGTAGTTTGATAGGTCAATTTATATGCTCGTCTACCGATTAGGGAAGTCATCGTGATTTACTTTGCCTTATTTAAGTAAGAACCACTGAATCGTACCGAATACCACTACTGAAATAACGGACCGTTCCATTAAATGTACGTGTAAACACATCGCTCGCGACAAAACCGAACTATAGTTAGCGCACGGTATTATGGCGTTTAGAAGTAAAAATAAAAAACAATAACATAAAATTAAGTCAAAACATCAATAAAATCTGTAAAAAGATCCTTTGGAAGCAAAGAATGCAACCAAAAAGAATAATGATAGCAGACTCGGTTTGCGATTTAGTCGGTGCTTCCTCGTTGGCCGAGCGGTTACGGCATTTCTGTTATACCTTTTTGCTGGGTGTTTGATTCCATTTTTTTAGCTCACCTGAGCACGAAGTGCTCAAAGGTGAGCTTTTGTGATCGCCCTGTGTCCGTCGTCCGTCAGTCGTCCGTCGTCCTTCGTCAACAATTTGACTGTTAACACTCTAGAGGTCACAATTTTGGCCCAATCTTAATGAAACTTGGTCAGAATGTTACTCTGAATAAAATCTTGGATGAGTTTGATATTTTGTTATCTGGGTTTAAAAACTAGGTCACCAGGTCATATCAAAGGAAAAACTTGTTAACACTCTAGAGGTCACAATTTTGGCCCAATCTTAATGAAACTTGGCAAGAATGTTACCCTCAATAAAATCTTGGGCGAATTAGATATTGTTTTATCTGGGGTCAAAAACTAGGTCACCAGGTCAAAAAGCTTATTAACATTGTAAAGGCCACATTTATGACTGTATCTTCATGAAACTTGGCCAGAATGTAAATCTTGATGATCTTAAGGTCAATTTTGAATCTTGGTCATGTAGGATCAAAAACTAGGTCACCAGGTCAAATCAAAGGAAAAGCTAGTTAATACTGCAGAGGCCACATTTATGACCAACCTTAAAAGAAACTTAGTCAGATTGTTAATCTTGATGATCTATAGGTCACGGTAAAATCTGGATCAGGTGGGATCAAAACCTAGGTCACTAGGTCAAATCAAAGGTAAAACTTGTTAACCAGAGGCCACATTTATGACTGTATCTTCTTAAATCTTAGTCAGAATGTTTATCTTGATGCTCTTTAGGTCAAGCGCAAAATCTGGGTTATGTGGGGTCAAAAACTATGTAAATGGGTCAAATCAAAGGAAAAACTAGTTTAGAGGCCATATTTATGAGCATATCTTAAAGAAACTTGGTCAGGATGTTAATCTTGATGATCTTTAGGTCAGTAGGTCCGGTGAGCGATACAGGGCCTTTATGGCCCTCTTGTGTCAATTTGCATAACATACCTTGTGTAAGTTTTTTTTTCTCTGGTTTCTAGTTTATTTTTTTTGTTTCTTATTTTCGTATAAAAATGGAAGTCTCTATAAATCAGTCAATCCTAAAATTATGGCCAGGCAATGCTTGTATTAGTGTGAAGTGTAAGATTCTTTATATAATGCCATAAAACTAACCCGTACAGGTTTAAAAATATCACAGGAAAACAACAAAACAAAAACCATTAGATCATATAAAGGTGGAGTGTATTTAGACATAATTACGTGTAAGTTGTAACAAATAATATAAGTGAACATGTTAGAACTAGAATTATTTACTCGTTTTGTCTTCATTGAATTGT
The DNA here is from genome assembly GCF_021730395.1 of Mercenaria mercenaria. Classification (NCBI taxonomy): domain Eukaryota; kingdom Metazoa; phylum Mollusca; class Bivalvia; order Venerida; family Veneridae; genus Mercenaria; species Mercenaria mercenaria. The sequence continues at coordinate 31,339 of NW_026462919.1, read as the reverse complement.
AGTAAGTAAAAACTGAAGGCAAAATTTAACGGGTCTATGAATCGAACTCACGACGTACGAGTATAATACGAATGCTGTGATCGCACTAGGCCAACGGGAAATCACTGACTGCACTGTCAACGTACTACGTGAACTGACTTCATTTTAAGTTTTTTTCTTCAAAACGTCACAGTAGTGATAGTGTGCGATGCCTATACATGTGCGCTTTTTTGAAAATCACGTCATGTTTTGACGGGAATTCCGTTTTGTATAAACCGAGAAAACCTTATCAGAAATTGTAGACGAATGTTTTTATATTAAATGTATTATAAAACAACGATTTTCAACAGAATTTGCTGAAAAATACATTGTAAGAACATCAATTATGCAGCATATAGGTGAATAAAGCAAAAGTTTGAATTTTCAAAATCTTACACCACGATGTGTGGGATAGTCGCTTTAATTTTGATAAAAATGACAAATGAATAATAAACTAACAAATACACATCAAAATATGCTTAAAAGGAATAAGATAAATCAAGCTTTTAAGATAGTCATATCAGGTTAATAAAAGTGATACCGTTACATATATATGTTACGATTGCCCGAACTGTGTCAGCCATACTTTACGTCATCTTTATTTTAGAAGTATTTGGATTTCAGCCCGCTATGCTATGGGCGGTCTCTGTGATATTCACACTTGGAATATCCACTAGAACTGAGCTGTTTTTTTTTTTTTTGTTCGGTGGTCTGTTTTGCTAGGCCCTTTTTGGTGATTTACCTGTTGCTCTTAGGATTATTGATTATTGTGGGAAGACTGATGTCAGTAGATAGTGTCAAATGTCAAGTGAAAGATGATGCTGTTGTTTAATATCATAGAAAACTTAGTAGTTGTAAATTAGTGACACCTATTATTGATAGCCACTATTTCTATCAACAACTTAATTTACCAGTCGCATTCTTGGCTCTTTCGATTAGTATAACTGCTATAGTGCTGCTCATTCTGTACTATCATTACAAGCCGGGAAGTCAACCGACAGAGTTGATAGAGCTCAGCTCATCTATGAGGAAGGTACGATCAGTTACTAGGGCAACCCTTGTCTGTGAGCTCTAAACTCGCTCATACATTCATTTCCCCTGTTAGCTATCTATAAACAGTTCTTTCTTTCGTTCAGGAATTAAGAAAGTTCAGCCTGTATGTCCCGAACAATATTTATTATATTTTCGTTTAAAATGTAAATACATGTACATACCAGAAATAAAAACTTCCACTTCGCAGAGCACAAGCGGGCCTGCTTTTTCACGTTCACTGTATGTCGTATTTGGTAAATAAATTGTGACGTAACGAGATGATACTAATAATCTTTTTGCTGGAGTTATTGTAAAAATTCCCTGAACTGGATAAGTGCTGTTATTTTCATACACTAAGGTCTCCTGGCTAGTTTGGTTTGCCGAAGAAAGATATAATCGGAATCCCTTCAAGTGACCTGAAACACGAAAGTTATCTTATACTATAAACAGATGTACACTTATATTTACTGAACACATGCATAATAAATATTGCTGGTATTTTAATGTCCCCGTAAGAAACTCCGAAAGAATAATCGTTGCCTGACATTAACTCTGTTATCCATGAGTTTGAACATGGTTGGTGCATAAAGGTATGATGATCTGAGATTTTTATCTCAGTGGTATAGGTCACTATCATATTTTTGTGGTAACCTTGTAATATGTCTTGTTTTGTGAAAGACCTAATTCATCATTTATAAACAAAATTTCATAAACACTTAGAAAAAAGTAGCTAATTTTCTAACATATCTGAATACTACGAGGTATATAACTAAATGCTAACATATTTTACCTTGATTTACGACGAAAAGATGACAGAAGAATGTGAATGACATATATTGCAAGAAATTTGTGAAACTATTGTGCTCTTCCTTTGAAAGTATGAAACTTGGCATGATTGTAGATGGATGTATTGTCCTTCATTTTTGATTGGGAAGTAGGTTGTAGATATTCAGTATGACCGTAAAAATTCAAGATGACCGTCATAATTAACATTATTGTAAAACATGCCCTAGCATTGTATACATTACATTAGAAAATGTAGCAGAAAGTAATATTTAGCCATAGATAAGCTCTATATGTAAACAGAAATAAGTCCAATATGAGCATCTTACGTCAGCTGGAAATATGCAGAGGGCAGAACGTGCATGAAGTGGTTACACACTTACTTCGAGCGAGAGAAATAATTACAAACTTGCAATATGGCGGTTATTTGCTAAAACTATCGAACATACACTTGTTTTTTTGTGTGTTTTTTTTAATTAGGTAAAAACCACACATTAATGAAATAGTTCACAATTAGTTGTTTTGTCTGGTTTAAGGGCCCAGAAAACAGGCTAGGTTGATTGTAATAATAAAAACTCGGTCAGAAACGTGTCCGTTCAATATTAAAACATGCACATGACCATTTAGCACCTTTAATAACTTCGACGATTCGAAATCTACGATGCTGAAACATAAAACCGTGTGTGACGTAGAGAAAGAAATGATGCATGCAAATATCCGATCCGAGTTCCAAATACCATAGAAACCTACTTCCCTGATGAAAACAAACTAATGTGCGATAATTGTAACAAAAATACGCCATTTTGCAATTTTGCAACCATTTCGCTTGCTTGAAGTATTTTTGCAACCGCTTCTCGTCCTGTCCCTTGATATTGTGTGAATATTGTTAAACGTTGCATGGTGGTATACAGATTTGTATGCTCATAAAAATATCACAAAATTGGGTAAAACAGGTCCATGAATATCAGCAATGAAATCCAACATGGTCGCAAAAAAACAAGGAATAAATTTACTTCGAAGTTCACACCTGACCTCGTATATCTGCAGCCGGTCATAGTATTTGCCATTGGATTAATTATCTATAAACAGCCCTGATTGCTGATGTTGTTATATGTTGTTCTTCTGTCCTTGACTGACCCTAGTTTAAGACTGCCCTTTTAGTTTAAACATGTTTCATTCCAGCAATAATAAAACATTAACAATATAATTGAGGAGACAAACAAATAGCAATGCTTAGTACCCCTCTTTTCGTATGTTGCAATAAGACTGCAAATGTAAACAAACCTGCTGTCCCTTGTGTGTTGAAAGCTCCATTATGGCAGTATTAACATAATAATTCTGTTGCGCATTTTCTCTCAAACGAATGGACAACAAACTCTAAACTACTCAATCAGTGACAATATTATATTACCCTAGGAAATCGCTGATGCCACACTGTAAATCACGATGTTATTTCAAGGGAAGTTTGGTTCCGGTTTCCTTCATTTTTCACAACAGAAGAATAGGGTCTGATCAAAACTAGCTTTGAGATTTCCCGTACGATGTCATACATGTTAAGAACCTTTAAATGTATGGTTGAAGTACCTATGGTGAGTACTCAATAAACGCCTTAGTAGGGCACGTTTTCTGTCCGTCAAATCTACAGCTTCATACAATAACACTGCATAAATTATGGATATTTCAGTTGATGGACACTCGTTGACAGATTCTCAAATATAGACACTAGTTCTAGAATTGTTTCTGACCGCAAATTATCCTACTTGGAAGGAACTAAGAGAGAAATATTGTTTTTAATATTACAGGGCAGAATGCAGAAAATTTACGAAACATCAGTATTCTGAATGAATGACAACGTCTCAGATGTCAACGGGTAACCTTCTTGAACAGTTATGTGAGGTCAAATGTAAAAAGATTCAGATTCAGAGTCTGAACGTATCGTGTGCAGTTTATCTGCTTTTATCCAGCAGGTCACAAATGGCTTTCATTCGACTACATTTATATACAATGCACTCAGTGTGACCAAATCCTTATATTGTATCCTTCTCACCATATGTCAAGGGCCTATTCCGCTTTATCTTATTGGCGATTGCATACAGAGGCTGTTATGGTAATTGGAGTCTTGTGCAGACTGTGACGGTGGGCAGTAACTTTGATAGTGTACAAGGTACAACACCTCTCTAAAGTCTGCAGTACTGTGATTCAGGTTTGCAGGACATTGCAATGAATGTTTGGCAGTGTCCTGGGCATGAAAAACAATTAAAGCCTTATTTCAATACCCTATTCATTTAGTGATCTTACATCTGACAAGCATACTCATTAGTAGAAGCCGAGCATTATACAAATGATATTTTTCCTTTGGTAAATGTTTTTTCCTTAAGTAAATGTCATATTGCAAGACTTTATGCCGTCTTAATAAAATCTATAGGATCTTTCGGACGCACAGAATACAACCAAGAATTATAACAGTCGACTCGGTTTGATTGAGACTGTTCATGAGAGTAATGGATAGTGCAACTCCCGTCATGCTACCTTAGCATTGGATTTAGAACCATACGATATAACAACACTGAATCCATGACCAAAACCTAGCCATACGATTATCATTGTTTTATGCCGAAAGAAAATGTAAACAGTTCTAGGCCTTGATATAGTAATTTAAGTAATATAACTGTTACAATACATAGCATCAGGTGGGTAAGTTAATTTACAAATTAATGGGTATGTAAGTGGCACAGATTAAGGGTTGCTTATACACATAAAATAAGTTGGTAAAATAATATTTTACTGATATGACTGATTTTGAATTCAATTTCTGAGCTTTATTCCTTAACATTTTAGGTGCTGTTTTAACTTACAGCTGCATTTAAACAAGAGGTGGGGACAACTTTCATACATAATTTTGTATGCAAACAAAAGAAATCAGCCTTTATACTGTTTAGTATCAAAGAAAAGTATCATAGGATAAGATAATGTGTATTTTCAGTCCGGACAATATATTAAATATGGCTTATATACTTTAGAAAAGACAATCAAGTGTCAGTAATGAATCTATAAGTAGATTCATAGTGCTGGCCATCTTTGAGTCTATGTCCCTAATGGTTTTTGTCTCAGTATGATTGTCTTGTTATATAAGGGTATATATTTTATATATGACTGACTGTTCTAAGTAACATACTTTACGTGATGTTACCAATTACTTTGTTATTTCTAAATAAAAGATGATTTTGGCGGCCATCTTGGATTTTGGTGGCCATACTGTTTTTTTTTTTTTTTTTCAATATAAATCGCAAACGTATTCGAAGCGTAGTATATATTCAACTATTATCCAAAACTTTTTTACATGATACAATAACTTTTTGTGCCATGTTCTTAGTACACTGAATTATGACGGCCATCTTGGATTTTAGCGGTCATCTTGGATTTCCACAAACCGCTTCCTAGTATTAAATGAAGCGTATAATATTTATGTATTAACATGCCAAGTTTTATGCTTTTCACAGAAGGTGCACAATTCGCCTTTCTTAATGCAGGGATTTCTTGAGTGTTTTAAGTTTTATGCCTTTTAAATTGTAACTGTCATTAGAGGTATTAATGAATCTTTTTGTATGGTGTACACAACAAGCTAACACATTAAAGTCTATTAAAAGAAATATAAGGAACAATGAGACATTGATTAATCAATGAACTAATCAGCGTCGAGATAAAAAAAAAAACTTTGACACTTCTCTACCAGGTTTTGAATAAGATAAAATGAAAAATACCGAAGCTACCGAGTACCATGTTGGCTTTGTTAGTCCCCTACTGGTTGAAAACCAGTTTCGGGGACTATAGGAATGCGCTTTTCCGTCATTCCGTCTTTCTGTTATTCCGTCATTCTGTCATTCCGTCCGTCCGCAATTTCGTGTCCGGTCCATAACTCTTTTATCCATGAAGGGATTTTATTATTACTTGGCACAAATGTTCCCCATGATGACGATGTGTCATGCACAACTTTCAGACCCCTATCTCAAAGGTCAAGGTCACACTTAGTAGTCAACTGTTAACATGGCATGAACAGGGTCTGTTTCGTGTCCGGTCCATAACTCTTTCATCCACGAAGGGATTTTTTATTACTTGACACAAATGTTCGCCATGATGTGACGATGTGTCATGCGCAAAACCCGCACCCCTAACTCAAAGGTCAAGGTCACAATTGGAGGTCAACAGGGCTTTGTTCCTGTCTGGTCCATAACTCTCTCATCCATGAAGGGATTTTATTATCAATTGGCAAAATTGTACGTCATAATAAGATGATGTGTCATGCACAACTTTCAGACCCCTAGCTCAAAGGTCAAGGTCACACTTAGTAGTCAAATGTTAACATGGCATGAACAGGATCTGTTCAATATTACTTGGCACAGATGTTCTCCATGATGAGATAACGTGTCATGCGCAAATCCCGGAGCCCTTGCTCAAAGGTCTAGGTCATACTTAGAGGTCAAATGTCTAATTCAAGAAAGACTTTGTCTGGAGCATTTCTTCTTTATGCATGGAGGGATTTAAATGTAACTTGGCACAAATGTTCACCACCATGAGCCAAATTGTCTTGCACCAGAACCAGGTCGCTAGGTCTAAGGTCAAGGTCATACTTAGAGGTCAAATGTCAAATTCAAGAATGACTTTGTCCAGAGCATTTCTTCTTCATGCATGGAGAGATTTTGATGTAACTTGGCACAAATGTTCACCACCATGAGGCACACTTTTTTAGAATTACGCCCCTTTGTTGTTACTATAAATAGATTACATTATAACTTTTTTATTACTGGCCGTAGGGAAAAATCGAGACCACTTTTCTGTGGTACAACATGCATGTTACATCCAATATTTAGGTGTATTTTGATCTATCTCTACCAGGTAAAGATTGTCTTGTGGACTTACATTTTACAGATTTTTTTTCTAGGACTAATTACACTTTGTTGTTACTACAAATAACTTTTATGATAACTTTTTGTATAATAGGCTTAAAAAATTCCAAATGAAAACAACTGTACGTTTTTATATATGCCAATTTTAATCCAAGTGCTTTGTTATATTATATTGTATATATAGTACAATATTGTTTATACATCATTGACAGATATCAGTTTATTATGTTGTACTGCAGTAGAGAAAATTAGGTGCCTTCCAGTAGGGGACTTTGTATTGCATGGCAATACTTCATTCACTTGTTTACCTTTATTTCTCTGCAAGATGAGAACCAGCTAACTTACCGCTAATAGCCCAAGAAGAATCTTTCTAAAAATAGGATCGTTGCTAATGATAGAATGCCGCGATATATGTACAAGTCTATTTGCTAGACACTGATTACAACTAAAAGGCGTCCGAAGTTACATTTAATCAAAATTAGTCTAGATTTTTGAATAATATATGAATAAGCAGGACAAAATGTATCTGTTGCGTGTGAATAAGTGTTCTACATTTTTGTATTTAATTTAAAAATTATCATTATATTTTAATACAAAGGACCTTAAAGGACATTAAGGATGAAACGCTGTAACTTTTTTCAGAGCCAATATTATTGACTGGTACCAACAAAAACTAGAAGATATTTTTGATTTAGATCTGTATATATTGTTTCGTTTAATGCATCAGTGACGATTCCAAGAGGTCGCAAACATGACAACTTTGCGCTGTTATGCGTTGATACGGTCATCTAATACGTTTGTTCGACACCACCGTTTTAAATTGACTAGTTATGCATTATTCAAATAAACGTGAAATTACATTAGTTATCCCATTATTTAGTAATTGTGATAGTTTTTATTTAAATGATTTCCTTAGTTCGTGTAGTTTGAGTCCTGCTCTGTGGTATAGCCTCCTGGATGACATTTTTATGATCTGGACTCATTCTTTGGATAGATTACATGAATTTCTAGAAAATATCAACAATCTTCATCCTCATATTAAGTATATTATAATATATCTGAAACATGTGTTTCATTTTTGGATGTTAATGTTGCTACTGATAACCAAACTCATCTTAAAACTAGTGTTCATGTAAAACCTATAAATGTTCACCAGTATGTTCATTACAATTCATGTCATCCTAAACCATGCAAGGACAATATTCCATATAGCCAGGCTAAGAGGTACAGACGTATTTATTCTGATGATAATGAATTCAAGGGATCTATTAGGGAACTTCAGTATTAATTCCTTGACAGAAATTATCCTAAAAAGGTTGTTGATAAAGCATTGAATGAGATAATGTGTGTAACACAAAGTGATACTTTGATCAAAAATAGACTACAATAATGTTATACCATTTGTTATAGAGTACAACCCGGCATTTTGATAGTGAGAAAGACAATGTCAGAATATGCATAACATGACTTTTGACAGGGCCGGTTATGTCGGTATGTCTATTCTTCATACGCATGTGATTTGGATCTGGATATTTTACTGCATAGTTTTGTTTAATGTACGTAGTTTGGGGGGAGCTTTGAATGCACGCGAAAGTACAATACAGTACAGTGTCTATATAAAACTCTGATAATATTTTGATTAATCATTAATTACGCTGAGACTGATTCAGTTGGGGTACAATGTTTACATGTAGGGTTCGAACTTTGACTCGCATGCTAGTAAAATACGACTGACTTTGCCAAAACTCACGAAATTTTCAAGCGCAAATAAATTGAAGATAAGACGGTTTTCATTTAGTAAACCTTCGGATTCGATCTGCTGTAATAAGCATTCATTCATGATAATTTACACTGTACGCAGCAATTTATGACGTTTTTTGTATAGTGCATGGACTGGTGTCACAGTGATATTATATATGTCAACAGTTTTATTGTAGAGTAAGTATGAAGTATTTCTTCAGTTGCATCTTGGTGCAGTTATGAAGTATATATCGGGGAGTAACGTAAGTATGACGAATGTCTACATTTGTATCTTATAATAAGTTTGAAGCAGTACATTGTAAATATGAATTATAATTAGAGTCGTATCGTAGAATGAGTATGAAGTGTAACAATAGTTGTATCGTGGAACGGATAAGATGTATAACTACAGTTGTATCGTGGAATGGTTATGAAGTATAACTACAGTTGTATCGTGGAATGGGTATAAGTATAACTACATTTGTATCGTGGAATGTGTACGAAGTATAACTACTGTTTATCATCGAATGGCAGACTGGCTCCCGCCCCTATGTTTGTTCTTATTTACATATATCAGTTTTCTTCATTAAGAGGGAAGTAACTCAAGAAAGTTGTTTTTACATCGACATTTTGTTATTGCCCCTGGCTCCAAACATAGGGACTGGTGAAAGTTGGCTACCAGTGTCTCACAAATTTGTGAGAAAAAAACCATTAATTCCTTTTAGTGACAATCTGCTGCTATTACTGTGACGTGTTACCTAAGGGTTTCATAATTTAATGAGCCGCAGCTGATTTACCGATTTATGGCCTGCCCTCAGTTTGTATTGGCATATCAGACAACAGGAATGTGCTTTTACTTATTTATCAGAGGATTTGTGATCTTATGCTTAAGAATAAAAACATCTGAAACTTCACTTTTAATGATGAAATGGATGAAGCTATACTTAAAAGTTTTAAAATACGAACAAATAAGACCAAACCAAGAGCATGATGTAAAAGAATATTTAAAAGAAAATTATGTTTTATTCTGTTGACAAACTGGCAGTGGCAAAAGCTTAACTTTACAACTTGCCCCAATTGCATTTGCTTTTTCTCCATTATGACAGCACACAATCTACCATTATTTTTGAGTCCCCTATTGTACCTTAAGTGACGTCCCATAGCTCTGACATGCATTGTCCAAATTATGCCCCCTTTTAGACTAATCCTGGTTAAAGTAAATTTTGCATGCAAGTTCCCATCTCCAAAAACGAATGCAGATACTGCATTGAAACACTTTAGATGTTTTAACATTTTAAGATAGCGTAATATTCCTGTTTCTGGGAAAACAATTTCTAGCGCGATTTATGGATTTGCCGATCCTATTCTGTCGTTCATTTCGCATGAACACAAAAAAAAATATCATTCCATTTCTTATATTTACATTATATTTCCTTTCCATTGGTAAACTATATAATATTATGAATTGCATAAAATTTGTAGCATTTTACATTAAAATCAGCTTCCCAGCCATTCTGTTCACCAGACGGAACAACTGCGATGTATCTAAGGAAGTTCTCCCTGACTATACGCGGACGTCGTCAAAACAGCGGTCGGTTATCACGAAGCAGTGATGACGTAACTTTTGTACCTTTCGTTTTGCTGCTCATATGAAATGAACGTCAAAAATTTCAATGGAAAGCATAGGGCGAATGTAAATATTTAAGAATAACACTCCAAAACACATAGACCAAAAATATGAATAACAGTAATTTATAATTTAAACGCTTTATAATACACACAGTTCATCGTGGACTGTGATGCACTGGTTTAAAACTGTGTGTAAAATTTCATTAACTTTAGAACTTTAAACTATGAAATTCAGCATTTGTCATGTTGTCATTGGAAATAAAATTGAAAAAATTCTACTGATTTGGTGTCATCAAGAACTGGCCCTAGCTTAAGACATCTCACTGTCGACCAAAACAAAATTCAAGGCGCTTAGTACTTTTAACATCACCAGCACCATTCAGTATTATTATTTCTTTGTTTAATAAAAAAACATTCATTTAAAATACAAATTTTTATCCAGTGAAACAATATTAATACAGTAAAACCTCTCCAGAGCAGCCCTCTCTCTTAAGCATAAGCCTTTCTATAATAACATCACCAAAATATCCCTAAGCTGAAATATACTATCAATTTTACCTCACCTTTCTATAACAACCTCTCCAGAGCAGCCCTCTCTTACGCACAAACCTTTCTGTAACAACATCATCAATATTTCCCTCAAATGAAATATACCATCAAAGTTACCTCTTCAGAACCTCTACATAACAGTCAATATTTGTATCTCCCAAAGGGTGTTGCTCTACAGAGGTTACACTGTACCCAAAAGTTGCTCAATTGTGTACCAGTACAAGTCTGTTTTTCTTGACCATAAACACTAACTGTCTTTCTTTTCTGTTTTCTTTCATTTCTCCACATAAAATACATTCGAACTTTTTTGATGTACCATAACGGTAAACCCTTTCTGCAGTTACAGTTTCCATATTTAAGATTTAATAAAACCTAAAAATTCATAAAAAAGATCCTGAGTTTATGTTTACTCCAAATGATTATCCACATGCAATATTTTAATTTTACATTTACTAGTAAACTGTTGAATCATGAACTCTTCTAGAAAATATCAGCATCTGATGTTATCTCAAATGACCACTATCAAATTGGAAAGGAGAACTTGTCATTACAAAGGATAGTTAATTGTGCGACAAGATGGACGTACCAGGGACAATAACTACCAGAACAAATCAACACCCATTACAATATTTACATATTTATTTACAGAAAAATGATTATTTACAATGAATAAATGAAAAGTGAAAACAATTCTTACTGTAAGAAAGAATGAACAAAAAATATCTCAACTCAGTACCTCTTTTTAACAGGTATAAAGTCCGAACACTAACGGTTCCGTGACACAGGTGTTTCCGTTAACTTCAAACTTTAAGTAGCACAAAAAATAAACAATATATCTTCAAGTAATGTCCCTCTAAACCGTGAAAACGTTGATTTCGTTTTGGCTCCCTATGATGGTAGGTGTTTGTATCCCTGAGCTGTTTCAGTTGATGGCAAAAGTCATCGTCTTTGCGGGTTATGGCACAACCATGGGACAAAAGCTCTGCGCTGGGAAAATCACATCCAGGCGAGTGAAGACAAGTTAACCTCGGGTATTGTACTTACGGAACATGACATCATCACCAGGTAAAAAGTCGTCTGGTGGAAGAAGCTAAAATATATAACATATGGTAAGCACCATAGCAAAAAAAAAACAAGTCAGGGCATAAAACTGCTCCTTTGGGTACACAATACCTCCGTAGGCTACCATAAATAATACGTGCTATTTATACAAAATATGAGTGCTACTACGTTAATACGTCACGTGATTAAAATACGTCACTTATCACTTCCATTATTTCTAGAATTAAGTACTTGCAAGTCTAAAGTTAAAGTATGGAAAAGATATGAAAAGTTTATGATGATAAGGAAATGATAAACTGCAGCTATTATTTAGAATCACAAATTAACACAATGCAATGCGAAATAAACGTTATACAGTAGCTGGTGTCAATATAATATCAACTGCCATACGACAAAACGGACATTGTGTGTATATACTATAGACTGGCACACAATGATTTCAAATTACAATAACATCTTACATACACGGTACTAGACTTGCCACATAGATTTATACCTTACAATGCAATGCAGTATCGGCGTTCCATAATTAACAAAGAAATGTTTGACATATGTTTTTGACAAAGAGTACTTTACAATTATCATGTTACACAAATTTCAGTACAAGTCTTATAGCGTATATAAACGAAACATTTTAGATTCCTCTTTCGAAAAAAATTACAAAAGTCTGAAAAATTTAATAAATTAGCCTGACATACCGAAACTAGCTAATCTCTTGCTGAAAAGTAAATGTTACGAAATTCTGTAGAATGACCAAAAATTTACTACATAAAAATCGTAATTCAAAAATTATACAAAAAAAAAAAATCTTACCTTGATCGAGCATAAATTTTCTACCAAGAAAAATCAATTTGACGTAAACTCATCTAATGTCGAAAATGGTGTGCCCTAGTGCATATCTAGTCCAGTCTATTTGTAGGAAAATGTCCTGCCAAATACTAAATTCCATGAGACTCACGGCATATGCGTGTACTCTGACTATTTGCATTTTCACGAGAATCACGGTATAGCCGGGAAAGCTGACTACTTTGGCGTGGATTTGAAAAGGACAATTTAAGGCCCGTTATAGTGGTTTTGAGGATAAAAACATCAATCACTGAAGTTGATAAAATTTCAACTTTCTTATTACTGACCCGAATTTAATACAATTTACATGGAAATTTAAGTTATGAAATACAGAAAAACATGAGAGGTATTTTATGCGTAAAATCTGACATTTACCTTAATAACTCAAAAAATTACAAAAAGATGATGCAATACCTGCATTTAAAGCCCTGCTCCGCTGCTATTCAAATTCTTTTGTGTGTATGCAACCCATGATTACAAAAGGTAACAGTTAACGGCCACGTGCCACACTTAAGCACGCAAAACCACAGTATTTCATATAGAATTTTATATAAAATAGACTCTATTTTGACAGGTGTCATAGTTCATAGTCAGGATTTTCATGCTTTTTCAGAGACAATTCAAGGCTAAAAGGTAGGACGGGAGCAGGGCTTTAAGCTACAGATACATTGAGGCCCGTATGTCAGTTTGTGACTAATTGCCTCACAATTGATAGGGTTCTCAGTAGTTAATAATTTACAGGGGTAATCTAGGGTTACACCGGCAAACTTTCACCAGGCTGTATAGTTCAACCATCAAATAAAACTGTGTTATTTTAGAGGCTAAAAAGTTTCTTATAAAATGTTTCCAGTATTATTATAAAAATAAACATGCAGCTAGGGAGCCAGGCTAATCGAATGGATATAAAGTATAACTACAGTTGTATCATAGAATGGAATGGGTATGAAGTATGTCTACAGTTTTATCATAGAATGGGTATGAAGTATAACTTCAGTTGTATCGTGGAATGGGTATGAAGTATATCTACATTTGTGTCGTGAAGTAAGTATATAGTATTGTTACAAAGCTCTGTTTCGCGGAGTAAGTACGAATTATGACTACAGTTGTTTAATGGAATTAGTATAAATTATGTCTATAGTTGTAAGTTGGAGTATGAATGAATTGAATCTACAGCTTTGTCATTGAATAAGTATATGTGTTAAAAAGTAAGCGTGAACTACTTTATAAGTGTGTCATGGAATCTTCAACTTCAATGGGGGTACTCGACAACATCCACTATGTAACATTGACGTCGAGGAAAAGTGACTGTCCATCGGTGTAGAGGGAAGTGTTCTGACATTTCGTAAAGCTATGCACTCGTCCGCAGCTTCAACTGTCCCTTTAAACTTATGTTACGCACTACACCATAAAGTAGTCTAATGACCAACATGTACATGATTTGAACAAATTTTGTAGAAGTCTGCTAGGCAATGCTACATGTCAAATATCTAAGATCTAGGCCTTCTGATTTATTTTTAGAAATTTTTTGAAGATTTTCCTATATAAAATCAGGTGAACCCTGGGATGGGGGTCAATTTTGACCCCGGGGGTCATAATTTGAACAAAGTTTGTAGAGGTCCACTAGGTAATTCTACATGTCAAATATCTAAGCTCTAGGCCTTCTGGTTTATTTTTAGAAAATTTTGAAGGTTTTTCTATGTACAATCAAGTAACCCCATGGAACGGGGTCAATTTGATCCCGGAGGTCATGATTTGAAATTTTTTTGTAGAAGTCTACTAGGCAATGCTACATGTCAAATATCTAAGATCTAGGCCTTCTGTTTTATTTTTAGAAAACTTTTGAAGATTTTCCTATATAAAATCAAGTGACCCCTGGGGCGGAGTCAATTTTAACCCCGGGGTCATGATTTGAATAAATTTTGTAGAGGTTCACTAGGCAATGCTACATGTCAAACATCTAAGCTCTAGGCCTTCTGGTTTATTTTTTAATTTTTTTTAAAGATTTTCCTATAGAAATCTATGTAAAATCAAGTGACCCCTGGGGCGGGGTCAATTTTGACCCGGCGTCATAATTTGAACAACTTTAGTAGAGGTCCACTAGACAATGCTACATGTCAAATAACTAACACTAGAGCTTCTGGTTTCTGAGAAGAATATTTTTTTAGATTTTCCTATGTAAAATCATGTGACCCGTGAGGCGGTGTCAGTTTTGATCCCGGGGTCATGATTTGAACAAACTTGGTAGATGTTCACAAGGCAATGCTTCACACCAAATATCTAAGCTCTAGGGCTTCTTGTTTTTGAGAAAAAGATTTTTAAAAAATTTCCTTTCGGTTGCCATGGCAACCAGAGTTCTGCATGGAATTCAATTTTTTAACAATTTTTAAAGAATACCATCCAAGGAACATCCCTGTGAAGTTTCATCAAAATTGGCCTGTTGGTTTAGGAGAGGATGTTGTTTAAAGGAAAGTGTGGACGGACGGACGGACGGACGGACGGACGCCGGACGGTGAGCGATCACAATAGCTCACCCCGAGCACTTTGTGCTCAGGTGAGCTAAAAAAAACGAACACTTGATGCTTTTTTTTGTGATGGTGTCAATACGATATTTATATTTCCGATTGTTACTAAGATCAACTCGTAAACGTGGGTGCTGGTTTACAGTCTCAAGTATCACCTTTCATTTTGTACTCAAATTTCCTTTTACGAACAAAAGATGAGAACTGCATAACTGCACATTTTTTGACATTAAAATCAATTTGCCAAATGTTTCCCCAGTTTTCCAGTTTACAGAGATCCTCTTGTAGAGAGTTTTCTATAGATCGATACAAAACACAGTCAAAGACGAAGAGTTGAAGTGATGTTGTCAGCTGTGTCATTAACATATATCAGAAAAAGCGTAAGTTCGAGAACTGTATCAAGATATTACCGGTGCTATGTCTGAAACTGCGTTGTCTACGTCTACTTGTTTTCTTACAGTTAGAAAAGAATTTATACACTTTCTAGTATTTGTGAGACAAACGACGATGAAAAACATTGTCGGATGTTTTAAAAAGTCCAATATTGCTATGACCACTTGATTTCCAGAATTTAGAGATTTGGCGGTGTCATCTGTAGTCATTAAAAGTTGTGATCCACATGATCATTTAGAGCGGAAGCCATGTTGGTTTTCATGAAGAATATTTTGGGGGTCAAGATGGTCCATTATTTGTGATACTATGTGTTCAAGCAGTTTTGATATTACAACTTAGATAGTAGGCGATTATATTCAGTTTTGATCTGTCTCCTTTTTTTGAAAATAGGTACAACGTTTGCATGTTCCTAATCCAATGGAATTTCTCCAGTAGATAATGATTGTTGAAAAATTGTAGCTCAAAATAGGTGCAGGTAATTGGCGCACTGTTTCAATACTTTTATTGCGATCTTGTCCTGGTCCGCCAGCTTTTTGTTCATTCGATCGATTAATACATTTGTTCACACCTTTTTCATTTATGATAATATCATTTGCAGGCTTAAACGGTGAAGATCCTTTATTTTGAATGTTAGATAAGTTTTCCTTTGTAAAAACTAAGACAAACTGACCATTCAATTGATTGGCTTTACTTTCTGTATCTTCTGCTACTATTCTCTGAGATTTCAATGTTCCAATACTAACTGAATCCTGTTTTCTGGCTTTTATATATTTCCAAAATTTCTGTTAAGCTTATCTTCCTCAGGATCTTATAAGTTTTTTAAATACTTATGATAGTCACTATGCTGTTTATTTCTGCTTTAAACATGGATGTTTCAGAATTATCATGGCTGTCATTGCTCTTACATGCGCGTTTGTACAAACGGTTTTTCGTATGAAGCATTCTTTTTGTTTCTTTTCTCAACCATGAGATTTCCTGTTTATTTTTCAACATTTAGTTGGTATAGATTGATTCATGTTGGAAAAACAGTGTTCTTGAACTTAAGCGAATTTTCATTTACACTATTGTTCAAATAGTTGCTTTCAGCAAAATTATTTTTGAATTCACCAGTTAGATCTTTCAGTGTTTGCCAATCTGTCTTTCTATTGTCATAGACAGTTCGTTCAGGTTTCTTAATTTATAACTGAATCATGGTCACTTACATCAAGTGGGGGTCCTGTGGGGTATCTTTCAATCAAAGTAGGGGAGGAAGTTACAAATAAGCCAAGTTCTGTCCACTCTAGTCAGTTAGATGTTGACTTATTCTAGGAAGTAAAAAAAAAGAATTGAGCACAATTGTTCTTAGTGAGATTTGTTCTTAGTACCCGAATTGGATTTCCGCGTTCCCAATCAATGTCACCTAGATTAAAATCTCCGCACAAAAACATCTTACAATTTCTATATTTCTTATTATTTCCAATTTTGCTGAGTAAAATATCAATTTTTACCTGTTTAAATTGGAGATTTCGGTTCGCGATAAAATGCACCAATTAGAATGTAATGTGTTTGGTGGTTTCTATTTTCATTCATTTGATTTCACAATTGGCCTCTTCTAAATCAGGACATTCTTCATAGTTCAACCCTGTTTTCATCATTACAATGACGCCCCTCCCCTTTTTGGCTACCAATTCTTTAAGATCCTTCCAAAAAATCTATAATTATGTTCAAGGAGTATATTGTATGGTAATATTTCCGCGTCAAGAACATTTGGATCTAAATGTGTTTTAATACCAAGTATAATATCGGGTTTATTTCTGGCTATGAGATTGAGTAGTTAAGCCTTTTTATTTCCAACACTTTGAAAATTAATTAATTTCACAAAAGGTCAGGCTAGCGCCGTAATGCACAGTGAATGTACATGTGCCTGAATATGAGGCTGATCGATCACTAGCTATGAATTGTGAAGATAAAAGTCTAGCTTCTTGATCAGAAACAATGATTTTTTTCATGAGAGGAAACACTTCCTGTCTTGGAAGTAAATGTAATAAATGTTAAATTCAGATCACTGCATATGGTTTCGTATTCACATTAAATTTCCTCATTGGAGTTGATGTGTGTGTACTTTCATGAATATTAATACTTTCGTTATTTAGATTTGAGAGTTCATGAAACGGGTTGGTGGTTCTAAAGGAATCCAGATCCATAAATGAATATGTTGTGACACTTGGAAGTCCACATTTATTACAAATGCGACATAATCTAATTTTACCTTAGTCACAGTATGTTCTTTGCCCACTGTTTAGACATTTACTGTGAAACCATACATCATAGTCTTCACACTGAATAGATTGTGCGTTCCAAGTGACCCTCCTATAACACAGGCAATAAGGGTACTTCTCTGAACCGGGTTGGATTTCAACATCACCATATTAGAGTATTATCAAATACATAAACAGATCAGTTTTTAGATCGCATGCAAAGTGTTTTTTGATTTCTTTTGTTTGCAGAGAAATTCTCGGCAACGGCTCTTAGGAAGTCTTTCCCAGCTGTAAACGGTCTTGAAAATGTCAAATCTTTCAATTTTTTTTTGATGTGTGCTGTACTTTAACACTAGAAGTTGCAATAATTGTCAAGATTAGGTTACAACTCTTGCAAAAATCAGCATCCGGTCTGCGCCGACTGTCTGCGCAATGAACCGTTGTTCAGTTTGCAGTGGGTGGGGTACCGCTTTCATAATTTCTCAACAAAGTTCCTATTCAAAAACAATTAGTATGGCAGAATTGTTATTTTCTTGGATTCCTTGTTGCTTTCGGAAACTGAGGTGATGGAATATACAAACGCTCTTGGCCTGAATTTGATAAAGATAATAAATTTCCTTCGCATAATGTCAGGTCACTTCTCTCCACAAAGGGACAAAGCTCTCCAATGTGTTTAGTATGTCTTAAGTTGTGTGGTGGAAACTGTAGGAAGAATGTTATGGCCCAGTTACACACAAGGTCGGTCCCCAATCGGTTATTTTACTCGCTGTTTTGATCGGTTGTCATGCGTGAGTTTAGTTCTGGTTTTCTGTGTAATCGGCCATCGGTGATGGACAACTGTCCAATCTGTTAAAAAACGTTTCATGTGTTGCTGGTAGGTGGCCGAAAGCTACTCAAACGGTGTTGGATCGGTGATAAGAATGTTTTCATCGATAAAAATGCTAAAATACTATCGGTTTTTATCGTTTGTAAATCGGAGCTAATCTGAGCTAAATCGGGCGTACCGCTGATTAATCGGTGTTTGATAGCTAGTCATCAGTGTTTAAACACTTTCCATCTGATATGGCCGGTGATTCATATGTGGTTATCTTTGTACGATCGGCGATATCGGTAATTAATAGCTTGCAAATCTCTTGATATAGGTTGCTGTCGGTTCTTTTATTAAAACAATAAGTTTAAGTGATGAGAACCGATGAATCATTTGCAGTTGAGTACTTGACCGAATAACATCATGGAGAATGGCAGAGCCATCCAGCAATTTGGTGTCATGTTGCAGCAGCAGGCAATTCTCAATGTCAGACATGCTATTCAACTCGTTCAGCAGCCCATAGCTGTTCATAGACGCCGCCGAAGGAGACAAAGGAGATGGTGGACCAGGCCCTGGTTAACCCAAATGCTTCAATTTGGACAGTATAGCACCATTCTTGCAGAGTTGCGGGAAGCGGACACCAGCTCCTTCAAGAACTATATGAGGATGACACCGGAAATGTTCGACGAGCTTCTGCAACGCCTCGCGCCCAGACTTCAGAAGTCGGACACCCACTGGAGAAAAGCTCTAGATCCCGGATTGAAGCTGGCGGTAACACTACGGCACCTAGCAGCAGGGGATTCATACCCTTCCCTCTCTTATGATTTCAGGGTGGCTAGGACAACCATTTCCCTCTTTATCCCAGAAGTCTGCGAGGCTATAGTACAATCATACAGCGAAGAGGTCATCTCTATCCCCAATACTACTGGCGACGGCCTATATAATACCGAGCAACACCCTACATCACCAATCGAACGCCGCCCTGTCTCCGACTAGCCACCGATTAACCACTCACAAAATATGACTGGTCACCGATCAAAAGCGTCCGGCAACCGATCAACAGCCGATGAGTACGTATGAATACCGATTGGCCACTTACAAATTAAACCCACCGATGACACGATGGCGGCAATCGATTGATCACAGATTGAATCCCTATTAACCACCGATCAAAACCGACGAAATGTCGCATTTTGATTTTCATCTTTCTTCTATCGGTGGTAAGTATTTGTTGATCGGTTGCCTATCGGTGGCTCATCGGTGATATCGGCAATTTGTAAAATAATTTCACCGATCGAGAATTTTAAACATGTTTAAAAATTCCAATCGGTATTTTTTCACCGATATAACTTATCTTTTCCCAATAGCAGTTGATAGGTGGAAAACAGGTGACCAATAGGTGATATCGATGTTAAATACGTTGTCATCGGTTCACTCCTAAAAAAAACCCGATCAATCACCGATGGTTGTGTGTAACTGGGGTGTTAGGAAGAATGTCTTCATTTGTATCGTTGAGTGAGAATGTCTTCAGATGTATAGTATAGTAAGTATGAAGTATGACTACTGTTGTATTGTGTAGTAACTTTAAATATTACTGTCTACTGTAGTTGGGACTATTCTATTTTATCAAGTAACAGCCATCAGGATATCTTTGCAAAACCAGGATTTTGGCAAACTTCACTACCATTTCTAAGTGACTTAGAAACTTCTGTTTTAGCTTTGATGATAGTTTAGGGGCCACGGAACAATAAATGGTAAAGTTTTGCATTGTTTTTAAATGTCTTATAAACAAAACAGATTATTTTAAAAAATGTCCAATTGTATTTTTCCAAAATTCAATCGGATATATGGCGTCCAATTGGAATTTTCAAAAGTCCAATCGGACTTTTTTCCCATATTTTGGCGGACTGGATTTTTTTTCCGGGCGGAAAACAACAAATTCTTAATAACAAATTTAAAGACATATTTTTGTTACTTTTGTGTTGTACTGTCTTTTTATCTGGGTTTGAGATCCATTCAATGGTAAATGAAAAAAGCCAATTTTTAAAGCTGGAAAAAATCCGACTGGACATTTTCAGAAAAAAAAATAGATTTATTGTAAACGCTTATAAACATGATCAATGAACACCCTTAAACATATATAGAGTCTAGTGAATAACAATATTTTTAGACAGTTTAAAGTGGTTTTGAAAAAAAATTAAAATCCAATTGGACTTTTTCCCAATTTTAGGAGGTGGAAATTTTTCCAGCTTTAAACATTAGAAATATTTCCAGCTTAAAAAATTAGCAAAATATCCAGCTTAGAAGATAGGATTTTTCCAATTTAGAGTGACTGTGGCCATTTTAAGGTAAGATTTAAGACCCATCCATCTTCATTAAGCTTCAAGCATTAGAATATTTTACACAATAATTACTCGTACGCAGGAGTCCTGAGTTCTATAAACAATATATACTAGAATGTGTCTGTAGGACACACCTGGTGCCCACCTCCCTCCCTACTGGTACATTTGTCACAAATAAGGGGCAATAATTCAAATGTGTGCAGTCTTAATGGGGTATAGCCTCAACAAACATTTTATGTAATGGATTCCTTATTTAAGGCCATATACTTTTGAGCTATGAGCATCGCGAAACAAAAACATCCACTATTTTGGCTATTTTAAGGGCCATAAATCTGTAATAAGCGCTACATTCTCAAAACGAATGCCAAGTAAGCAAGGTAACATCACGATAAAGACTCCGGCAAGGTTTTATGAATTGACATCAATACTTTTTAAGCTAGGCACATAATAAGGTGAAAATGTGCATTTGTTACTATTTCAGGGGCCATAACTTTACAAATAGGGGGTGGAGCCAGCCAAAAATAAGAAGTTTGCAAATTTATATCATGATAAAGACTCAGGCAAGTTTTCAACCATTTACATCATATACTTTTTGAGCTAGGTGCGTCACAAGGTGAAAATGTGCATTTTTACTATTTCAGGGGTCATAACATATTTAAGGCGACGCGTATTTGAATGTAATTAAGTATAAATAATGATTATCTTCAGTTGATAAAAAACGTTTAAACTTAATTAGCTAAGTGATTTGTCTTTGTTGAACCTTACTTATCTCGTTGAACCTTATTGAAAAATAAGTTTATTTACACATGAAACCTGAAATTCAATAGCGTATAAAAAGGGTAACTTAAATATAGGTTCAAGTCATGTTTAATTGTACATCTATGATCAAATTTGTAGTCGTTTCTACAGAACATGCATGTGTGCAATTATTTTTCTATTTAACATAAACTAAACGCACACAATCATGCTGCCCAACAAGCTACTAAAGTCGTTCAGAAAATGCCATGTAAGAGATATCAAACTCGTGTATAAGTATAGCATTGTGACTTTTGTTACAAAAATAAACACATAATTTATTGGAAGCTGAACATATTTTTTTTCTTTATATAATGTGTTAGTCTGACTACAGGTGAAATGATAGCAACAAACTCGATTGATCACTGATTTTGTCCAGAAAGTGCACATTGTCTGCGTGAAAAATACCTTATTTTCTTGCTTGAAGAATGATCTACATATAAATCCCATTGTTTTGTGGATAAGAAAACAATACTAGTTTGGTTAAATTAAATAAAGTCATTGCTAAAACCTATAATTTCTTTTTGAGGGGGTGAGGGAGACATTTCATTCCAACAATTCATTATTAATATCAGCATCCTCGTTTCCATGAATACCAACATGACTGGGAATCCAACAGAATATGATAGACTTTTTAAAGATAGTTCATGAACCCTGAGAAGAATATTTTGAATGAATGGATTTTCCACATTTCGGTAATGAATTGACTGTAAAACAGAACGTGAGACGGAAATGATAATAAATTTTTCTTCACTATTTTTAATATAAAATTTAGAGCTAAATCAATAGCTTTGGCCTCGGCTGAAAATGTTGTTGCATTATTTGGCAAACGTAATTTTGATTGATGAAAGAGGCTGACAGCAGCACAGCCAACCTTTGATTCATCTATTGAACTGTCTGTGTAAATTAGAAAATAGTCCTTGTAAGTTGACTTTTGGACTTGAATATTTCAGGGTTTGTTTCTACCTTTTAAAGGCAGTTTTCAAATCGAAAAGAACAGTAGGGTCATGAAAGGTCCATGGCTGTGTATCTGGAATCGAATTTTCTTTGATACTATCGAATTCAAAGTCAGCTTCATTCATAGAAGATTTTATGCGAAATCCATAAGGTTTGATCTGTTGTGATTTTTCCTCATATGAATCGGATTACTTTGGTTTACAAATAATTTCATGATCAGGACTGGATTTGTCGGCAGCCACTCTTAAAGCGTATTGCAATGAAAGTTTTTCTCGGCGTGTGTAAAGAGAGGGTGCGTTTTCTTCAGCATATTAACTTTCAAATAGCGATGTTCGGAATGTACCAAAAACAATACGAATACCTTGATTATGGATGGTATATAACATTTGTAAATAAGATTTTCTTGCTGAACCATAAACAATACAACCGTAATCAAGCTTAGACCTATTTAAAGCTCTATAAAGTCTTAATAAAACCTTGCGGTCGGCTCCTCAATCAGTATTTGAGATTACCTTTAAAAAGTTCAATGACTTCAAACATTTGGCTATCAAGTATTTTATATGCAGCACAAAGCTTCTTATCAGAGATAACACCAAGAAATTATGCTTCGTCAACAACGGGTATTTTTGTACCATTTAGAAAAAGCTCAGGGTCACAATGATGTTTCCGTAATTGACAAAAGTGGACACACTGAGTTTTCGATTGGGAAAATGTAAACCCATTTTGCATGGCCCAAGTTTGAACTTTATTCAAACACGGTTGTAATTGGCGTTCAATCGTACGCATATTTTTGGAACGATAACATATCAAACAATCGTCAACATATAATGAAAGTCTGTCCCTGGTAACAAACATTTCACAATATTATCAATTTTGATGCTAAAAAGTGGGACAGATAAACCAAAACAATGTGGATCTCCCTGTTCTTGCTTAAAAGTGACAGAAAGGGTATCACCAACACGTACTTAAAGTTCGATCAGATAAAAATTGTTATATAAACGTTGGCAGACGACCTTTTAAATCTATGTTGTTAAGATCATTCATAATACCATATTTCCATGTAGTGTCATAAGCTTTTTTCTAAATCGAAAAAACAGACACCAGTTGCTTTTATTTTTAATAAATGCATTACGAATACAATGTCCCAGTCGAACGAGATGGTCCGTTGTGCTGCGTTGTTTGCGAAAGCCGCTTTGAAAGTTTGTAATTAATCCTTACGATTCGAGATACAAAACTAGTCTAGAATTGATCATACATTCTAGAGTTTTACATAAACATCTAGTAAGGGCAATCGGTTTATAATTACTTGGGTTCGTGCTATTTTTTCCGGTTTTTTTGTATGGGAATAACAATAGTTTCTCTCCAGAAGTCTGGAAAATTACCAGTTTTCCATGTAATAGTGTAGATTTCAAGAAGGTCTCATGATTCTTGTGGTAAGTGTTTTAAAAGTTGGTAATGTATTTGGTCTGGACCAGCTGCATTTGTCTAGAGAATAAAGTAACTCTGTGATAAAAAAAGATTTATTATAATCTTCTTTATTATTTGAATCAAAATTCAGAGGTTTGCATTCTTTAGTTAATTTAATCTTGTGGAATCTTTGGTCATAATTATGTGATGAAGAGATTTTTGAAAAAGCTTCACCAAGAGTATTAGCTATGCCCTCTTTGGTAGATGCAATAGACTGGTCTGATTGATTAAGATGAGAAACATTTCAAGTTTGTTCTTTTCCATTTATTTCACGAATCATTTCCCAGACTTTTTTAACCGATGACCTAGAATTAAGTTTAGAAACGTATGAATGCCAGGAACTTTTCTTTGCTTGTTTTATAGTTCTGCGAGCTTTCGCTCTAAGAACCTTAACTGATTGTAGATTGTCTTGTTTTGTGTATAGACTTGTCTGCAATATCTGATAAAATAACAGAAAACCGACCAATAAGATAAAACAAATTGGTGAAATTCTCCAAAGACAAATAATTTTTGCATAAAGACTGATATTGCTGCCAGTCAGCTTTATTAAATTTAAAATAAGAGGAATCATCTGACTTTTGTTGAACAATACTTGATAAGATAACTGGGAAATGATCACTCCCATGTAAGTCAGCTAACACCCTTCATTCGAAGTCAAGAAAAAGGCTTAGTTTGCAAATTGACAAATCAAGAGATGAGTAGTGTCCTGTAGCAGGATATAGATATGTTTTGGATTTATCATTCAGTAAGCAAAGAGAATTTCTTTCAATAAAGGTTTCAATAATTTGACCTTTAGTATTGCTGTCAGAACAGCCCCAAAACTCGTGATGACCATTAAAATGTCCCAACAGAATAAAAGGTCGCGGTGGTTGATTGATTAGGTTGTCAAGATCTTCAAGATTAACTTTAAATTTAGGAGGTATATACATTGAACAAAATGTAATAGGCCGGTCCATAGTTACATGCAATGCAACTGACTGAATAGTAGTATTCAAAACAATTTCTCTATGCGGACATGCATGATTTATTAAAACTGATGCGCCACCAGAAGCCTTTTCTGAACTTTTATTTATAAAGTTATAGGTTGAATAATTTTTAAGGATATGTTGTCACTTACTTTCAAATATGTTTCACCTAGGCATATCAAAAAGGGATCATATTTTGATAGAAGAAGGATAATTTCATTATAATTAGCTTTAAGTCCACGACAGTTCCACTGGATTATTTTAATCGACATAAATAAGTTCTATCTAAAAACATGGTATTCACATTATTCAGTCTTCTCAGGAGAAGGGATTATAGTAATCTTTTTCTCCGTCAAAGGTTTAGAAGGTAGGGCAGGAGGCTTAGACGAACGTTCATCCTCCTCATCTTCCATATCTACATCTACTGCTAGATGTTCAAACCGGTTGTAGTGGTTAATGGGATCATTAGATCCCTTCCCCACTCCACCGGTATTTAGTTCAATTTTTTTGTGTAGGTGTTTTGTTCACCTTTGCCGATGATGAAGTACTTGTTTAATTGTTAGATATATTGTTTGTTCGTTGTTGTTGTGGCTTATCAGAGGTGGAAGACGAATGATTTTAGACACAATGTCTTTATCAAATCGTCTCGGAGAACATACGCCCCGCCCGGGGATCGAACTCGGGACCCCGAGATCCGAAGACCAACGCTCTCCCCACTGAGCTAAAACTTTGATATCTGTTTTCTTAGAATATGGACGCATTATACAGAAAACATGCTACCTGCCAATAGGCCTACCCTTAAAATCTTGAACACATGAAATTGGGTTTTACTGGTACCAGCAAAAGTGTTCAAACAAACTTTTGGTTGAACGATTCGATAAGATGTTTAATAAGACTGGCCCCAGCTGGTCCCATACTACAAGGTTAAGGTCACAAAATAAAAATCAAGGGTCGATTTTTCTAACTTTAAAAATTAATTACAATTAATGACACTGAGATTGATACATACTTGGATATCTTGCAGGATGTCCATAAACCATGACTTTCTTTATATTGTAAGAACCGCCTAGATCAACCTGCCACCAAGGCTCTGCCTTAACAGCTGTTGCGCTGTAGTCCATGTATGTTGCGTTTTTTCTACAATATTTCTTTCCGTCAACTGCATGTCCTGACGACCAGATTGCGTTCTTGACAATTTCAGGGTAGTGCAGTGTGCCATCTTGATATGTTGGTTTATTAAGCGCTATGTTTACTGCAAAAATATTAAGCATTCTAAAAGTTCTAAATTAAATTTTGTTTAAAGGTATTTTAAATCTAAATTATGTTTTCAAAAACTTTAACAGTTACTTTATAAAAATGAAATTAACAATTCTACGTGTATTATGCACTAGGTTTGAAACAGTATACACAATATCTATGTATATTATTTCTTTGCCAAATCTAAAACAGTCCACTCGTTTGGTTCTCCGCTCCAAAAGATCTCTTTTACGACCGGTAATCTACACCGAGAAACAAAAGGTTACAAGGCTCAATTAATGAACAACGATTAAATACTCCATTGGTGACAACAAACCAGAATTTTTATTCCCTTACAGTTAAATAATTATGAAGATTCTTATTCCTTTAAGCATATGAAAAGTACTGTATAGTAATAAATGTAAATATCTAATGTAAATATCTAAGGTTCTTTGTTTTGTTTACTGATTTTATTTTTTTTAACATTTAGATTGACTTCAAAAGTAATCTAGATATGCAAACGTACACGTGTTTCTTGTTTACCCATCATAACACGCTTATAAGTCCAGAAAAGACGAATAAAGGTTTAGGCTCGCGTGCACAGTTTAGGCGTCAGGCAATACATGTGGAAGTCTCCTTAATTCTGCATCCCCAATTTATGTGAGTGGGGGGCATATATCGTTGCTGCTGTCCGTATATCCGTTCGTACAAGTAAGGTTTGCTTCATACTTTCACGGATGAACAACCTTGATTTGTAAATTAACATAAAGGAAGAATTTATTTCTATGAATACTTGTATTGCAGTTATGGGTTGCATAGCATGTAGGGGGCATCCGTGTCCTATGAACACAATTCTAGCTTTTAAAGTTTAAGTCCTTATTGTACTTGCATCAAGTAGACCCACACAATACCTAAGATCTTGCAATTAATGTTTAGACAACAACGTTATATGTTTATATTACATTTTACATGGGGTCTGAATAATCAAAACGAATGAGGAACATGCATTGTAACGCTACCAGACATTTTAAAGATGCAAATTCTAGACCCTCATACAGAATAGAATGTTCCTAGATTATAAATGGCAACGTAAACAAGCGTAATTTGATTTCTATTTATTTAAGTGATGTATATGTTTATATGCAACATTTTATACTTTCAACGATATATTATTATTATACAGTCAAGCCTGTCTACAAAGACCACCCTTGGGAGCGCCAAAATATGGTCTTTATTGAAAGATGGTCTTTATTGACAGGTAAATGTTAAAATGGGAAACAAAACATGTGGTCTTTAGAGCCAGGTGGTCTCTGTTCAGGGGTGGTCTTTAACACAGGTTTGACTGTACATTAGTTATAGAATTATCCATCAGCAGTCCCGAAAGTTTATTCGCCTAACCTTTGTTTAGGTTACTTAAGGTTATTTGAGTATTCTTTTGTTATTGATTTTCAGGCTTATAATAAGCCTGGCCGTATTTGTGACATACGTTTTGTTTATTAGAACAATTGGGTCTTGCTTTGTATATTCTATCGGTTCATTACTTTTACTTTTAACTCAGTTATTTTATGTCAAATTTTGCCTCTCAAAGATTGACTATGGAATAGTTCGCAACTTCTTATATAAAAGTGAATGATTAATTGCCATGCAAAACACAGTCGTTAATGGAAGCTAACTTTTCTCTGCTGCAATATAACTGATAATTATGATATCTGTCAAAAATGTATAAACACTATTGTCCTGTATATATATATATAATATAACAAAACACTTTGAATATACAAAAATTGTAGTTGTTTTATATCATCTATAAAAAGTATTTATTTTCAAATTTATAACATTTGATTTTGAAATTGTTGGGAAAATAGGAGAAAAGTGTAAGAAATCATCACATTAAAGGAAAGGGAAGTTATTGCTTTTAACTGGTGTCCATACGGCATATGCACTTATATAGAAATATCTAACAGAATGGACAGGAAAAAAAATCAATGTTAACTTTTAACATTCAGGTTTGACTTTGACCTTTGCACTAGGGCCTGGATATTGCATATTACCCATTGTCCCATTATGGTTAACATTTGTGCTAGGTAATATTAAAATCCCTTCATTGGTGACAGAGTTATGAACCAAAAAGAAAACAAATTGACCTTTGACCTCTGACAGTGATCTTAACCTTTGAGTTAGGAATAAGGAATTGCGAAAGACAAGTTATCTTATTATGTAAAACATTTGTGCTAAGTAATATCAAAATCCCTTCATGGATAAAAATGTTAATGATCATACTGGAAAAACACAACATATTCACCTTTGAACTCTAAGTGTGACCATGACTTTTAGTTAAGGGTTTGGGTGTTGTGCATGACACATTGTCTTATCAGGTGTTACATTAGTGCTACGTTATATTAAAATCCCTTCACGGATAGTTGAGATTATGACGGGCAGGGAAAAAGCCCTTTTGGCCTTTGACTTCCAAGTGTGACTTTGACCTTTCAGCTAAGGGTCCGGGTTTTGTTCATAGTACATTGTCTCATCAAGGGAATATTTGTGCCAATAGATATTTAAATACAGTTTTGCATGACAAAGATATAGATCAGACAGGAAAACACCAATTGACCTTTGATCTCAAAGTGTGGCCTTCACTTTTAACCTAGAGTTCTGGGGGTGTTGAGCATGACACTTTGTCTTATCATAGGGGACATTTATGCCAAGTAAGACTGTAATCCCTTGATGGATTACAGAGTTCTGGACTGGATAAGAAAAAGACCCTGTTCATGGCATGTCAAGCGTGAACTTGACCTTTCAGCTAGGTTTCTGAAAGTTGAGCATGACACATAGTGTCGGGAATCGATAACATATTTATAGCGCATTTATGTAACGTGACGTACCGCGCTTATGTTGACGTCACTTCCGACGTAACTTTGTTTTTGTAGTTACACATAACACATATAGTAAAGGTCGAATCTGGAAACCACAACCAAGTTCGTTTCTTCACTATACATCCCCACATTGTTGGTGCCGTGAGAAATTCTACAATCATTACGATGAATCTACAAAAGCTTATTTCTACTAGAGAGGGCCAGCGTCGTCTTATTTCTTTACAACTGGAGAAATTCAACAACGAGTTGTCACAGTCGGAGAAGACAGCCCTGCTCGAAATCATGGAGGAGAAGGCAGAGATCATCAAGAATCTGAACGAGAAGATTCTAAATCATCCAGATGTTGACGATTTGGAAACCGAACTGTCGGCGAAAACACCACTCCAGTATTTGTGACCAACCATCATCTGTGCCAGGTTTGAATCCAAGTGCATCACCGTTCGTGAGTTCTACTTCCGGTCCAACGGGAACGACGGGAACCGCTATTCAACTTCATTCAACTACACATCAAAGGTCGAAAGTTCTACTCAAGACTGCAGTCGCTCAAGTAAGTTCACAAATTGTGCCCATTCTGTGGAGATCAACATACGTCCCTAAACTGTGAAAAAGTGAAAACCCTTGATGAAAGACTTTATATCGTAAAATCTAAACGCCTATGTTACAACTGCCTGAGAAAACACCAAGTTTTGGATTGTCGTTCCAAATTCCGATGCAGGAACTGTCGGCGAAAACACCACTCCAGTATTTGTGACCAACCATCATCTGTGCCAGGTTTGAATCCAAGTGCATCACCGTTCGTGAGTTCTACTTCCGGTCCAACGGGAACGACGGGAACCGCTATTCAACTTCATTCAACTACACATCAAAGGTCGAAAGTTCTACTGAAGACTGCAGTCGCTCAAGTAAGTTCACAAGATGATATTACAACTGCTACAAACATATTATTAGATGAAGGCGCGCAGAGGTCTTTTATTACAGAAGAGCTTGCTGAGAAACTGAAATTAAAACACACCGGTTCGGACACTATATCTTTAGCATCTTTTGGTGGCAAATCAGAACAGTGTCGTTATATACCCACGGGCAGAGTGTTTCTACACGTTGAACAGGGAGAGACCATACCGTTAGACGTACTCATTGTACCGACCATTGCCGTGCCATTACCAAACTTACAGCAAGAAGTGAAATGCATGAACTTTATTAGAGGTCTTAAACTTGCGCATCCTATTTCTGACGCTGACGACGATTTCGAGATATCGCTTTTGATTGGAGCCGACTACTATTGGCAGATCGTCCAGAATGAGGTCATCAGAGGTAACGGACCGACGGCATTGAAATCAAAGATCGGGTATCTACTGTCAGGACCACTTCCGGTTGCTAATAAAAAGTCGTCTGCTAGCTACATGTTTAACGTCATTACAGCGCCACCTAATGTCACAGACCTTGAGAGGTTTTGGAAGCTCGAATCAATAGGGATATCTGAAGATGAAGCTGAAACATCTACTTCCGGTATACTAAACACCTATAAAGAAAACTGTATCACGTACAAAGATGGGCGTTATGTGGCCAAGCTGCCTTGGAAAGAAGATCACCCCGTGCTTCCTACCAACTACGAAGTTTGCAAGAGTCGTACAGAGAACACAATTAGACGACTTTCAACAGAACCGAATTTACTGAAAAAATATGGACAAATCATAGACGATCAGTTGAAACGCTGATTTATTGAGAGATGTGATGCAGACGCCACCCCCACCCACCCTGTACATTATAATTACATACCACATCATCACGTAAAGAAGGAGTCAAACACAACACCTATCCGTATCGTGTATGACTGCAGTTGTAAGTCACGTGACCAGCCTAGTTTGAACGATTGTCTGTTGTCTACACCACCTGCAATGAATGATTTGACTAGAATTCTACTTCGTTTTCGAATGAATAGATACGCCATAGCAACAGACATAGAGAAGGCTTTTCTTAATATTGGTCTAGACGAGAAGGATCTAGATGTCACGCGATTTCTATGGCTCAGCGACCCTAGCATCCCAGACAGCGACTTGACAACATACAGATTCCGTGCAGTCCTTTTCGGAGCTACGTCATCACCTTTCATTCTGAGCGCAACAATATTGAAACACCTTGAACTTAACAGCGACAAGAAGGCGAGTGAGTACTTACGACAAGATC
>NW_026462918.1:0-67050 GCF_021730395.1 Mercenaria mercenaria | reverse complement strand
ACTCAGATTTTTCCTGATGGCACATCCGTACTATGTAGCGTATCAAAGTGAATGTTAATGATCCTAAACGGTTCACTAATTTTGCACATGTAGGGATATATGTATACTGGTTACCAAAAGTACATATACAATACATCTTATCACCATTGACATCTTATCGATGGGGAACAGCAGAACCTGTTTTTATGGTTGTCCTTAAATTGGTTCTGGATTTTGGACCGTCGTGAAGACAGGTGATACGATGTACCTTACTGATAAAGCCTTTAACCATTACCGTGCCATCGTATTTCCAAGCACCGAGTAAGTAATGACCCTTCACAAGTTTCCTTGCTTTATTATACAATGCTAATCTCACGCATGTTAGGTCTTCGTTTATGAACACATCGCCTTTTTAGAACTATACTTGCAACTATTTTTTCAGACCTACCCTTGCAATGTTCCTACACTTTACAATATTTCTCACTCTGTATTATGAGAATAAGACTATGATGTCACGTGGTTTGCCATCGTTCTTTTGTCCTATATGATTCGACCTGTCAGTGTCCAACATTGTAAACATCTATATCGAGTTCATTGCTGATTTCTTAAATTTTGCCTTCAGAAAACTTTTTGCTGTAATTGATGGTCCTTCGTTTGGCTTCAATTAAGGAAATGCATGATCGAAGAAATTAGTTGGTTTACGTTGAACTGCCGGTGAAACGGAGACAGTTCCGTTGACGGTATTGCTCCGCAATATAGCATCACAATCTGTTTGAAACGCGCATGCGAAATATCTTATTTTCCCCTCAAAATGAAGAATTTGGTTGTTCAACTTAGCAAGACAATGGCTCGGAATTTAGCATGACAGTGAGACATGGCATCTCAGACATAAATGTGTTATTTAGTTTATTAGCTATTGACGGGTTGTATTCACAAAAAACAGTTATTTAAGATTCCGCCATTTTTTATTTTTCAAGTGTCAATATAATCTAGTGGATATGATAATTATTTCTTTTTTTTTTGCTTTCTGTCAATAGTGTTGAGCAATCAGCTGTATTAAACATGTATAATGGGGAAAAAATACTAAAAAATGTACCTTTATCAGGAAAGAAATATAAGCCGACATCTTAAGGAAAATCATTTCAGAATTATTATATCCGTCATTTTGAAGATTATTTGTCAAAGATTTTGCATTTCAAGACCACATGAGCTTATAGGCGGATCGATTCGCCAACTAGTCAATTACCGAGGGAGTTAGAAGTTTCGATAAGTATAATAGTTAACATATATTTTCCGAATTTCTTACCTTCATCACATGAGGCTCCTCTCCATTCAGATTCACATCCATCGGGACACACTCCACTTTGATTGTCACAAGTCGCATTATTTCTGCAATGGCAGGTACGTGAACAGTTCTCACCGAATCTATCATGGCCACACTCTATGTTATAATATGTTGTGTTATTATATAGACAAACAAATTAATTTGTAGTATATAGAGCAGTAGTGAATATTAGTAGCTGTAATAGAGCTATATAATACTTTATCTTAAAGAAGTAATATCGGAAAAAAACATGTAGTGTAGCGGCCCGAAAACGCTGATTGCTCGGTACTTTTTAATTGTTTTGTATACCCAAGTGATGTCTGTGCTGTAAAACCAAACCTGGCATAAATCCAATTAGACATGTTCCATCCGCAACATTAAAATACTAATCTTTTGGAAATGGAAGATACATACGCAATGCCTGCATGACCGCACGTCAAAGTGCTAAGTTCGGATAATGATGTGCAATTACCTGCTTTTTTCAAGAATACAGTTATCATGTTTTACATGAAAGAGTGTGTGAGATAATTTGAATATAGCTTCGTACAAAATATGTCTTTTATGTCATCTGTAATAAATGATAAAATCTTGAAAAAGATGAAACCATAAATAATCATTCAAAGAGTAATTTGGAGATTGGAAATTATTTTACATATATATGTTTACGGACGTTGGTTTCCCTCGCTTTGTTTAAATACGCTTCTATAAGAAATAGTTCTTAAACGAAAGGCGTTCGATTGATTTTATTATTATTATTAATAATTGACATTTGCACCTACAACCAGTGAAAGAATCTTGTAATCTACTTATTTATTTACTAGTGACTTAAATGCAATTTACAACGCTCGTAAAGTTTAAATGAATTCCTTTCAAAAGTTACAAGTAGTTTTTTCCGACCATACCACATTTATAAAATGTCACAAAAATACATGTTTTGATTTTGCATAATGGCAACGCTATACATTATCTGTTGAATGAATATCTAATTTCATTGCTGATTTTCCTCGTCAAAATATGAAGTTAATCAATATAAAGCAACTTATCTGACCAAATCAGGGCCAAACTTCTCATTGTTTAAGACAGACCGAAACTTAAAAAGGTGTACTTGAAGTCATTTACATGTCATTTTCTGTAGTTATAGTCGCAGGTTTTAAAACTGAAATTCAAGTAGTTTTAATGATTAATTTGATGTGGAAATCGGTTACACCACAAAAGCATTTTCATTATTTACCTTACCAGTCACACGTTCATAATTCTCACTTAAAATAGCATTTATTCTTGGCTAACGAAAGTGTATGTGAACAAAAAAACGTTTAGAATAAGTATTTGTGTGATATTTCTATATATGTACGACCAAATAAAAGCTTGGAAAGGTTTGCAAACCCCAGAAAATGCAATTTTATTACATTTGATGTATATGATATCGCTACTGTCCACAGAGGTACAAAAAATTATATTTGAATGTTTGAAAAAATTAAAAACCTGCGTATATTAAACATTGCTTTGGCCGAAAATTGCTCACAGTGTATTCAGGAATGATAAAATTATAGTAAAAAAACTACCAGAATCGACGCTAAAATAGTAATAATGGCATGCCCGTCCCAGAAAAAATGACACGTTTGACAATCACTTTGACATTTAACAGCAACGATACAGTGGCATCGGCATCTTCCCCAGTCCTTTCTATTTTGCAATGCAAACATATCATTAAATTCCGACCTTAGGTAGTTCAGTGTATTGTCTACATACCTGTGCTACATGTTTTGTCAGCGGCCCAAGTGTATCCAGGTCTGCATCCTCTAACACAGGCTCCGTCAACACTATTACAGCTGCTGCCAGATATACAATTTTTGCAAGTTCTGTTGCAATTTTGTCCGTATGTACCATTAGGACATGCTATATAGAAAAAAAACTAGACTATATTATACAGACTTTAAATGAACTCCATAATTATATAATAGCACCATTACTATATATGACTAAGTGGACAAAATATCTTTATAAACATATCTGAGCTTCGGAGCGAAATGTATCTAGTCTAACAAGGCAATACCAAAACATTTAAAACATGAGGCGTCGTCTGTACAGTGGAACAAAACATAAATCATTATCTCGAGTCAATGTTAGTATTTTTGTCAGTGCAACTTTAATACGATCAATATGAAAATCATTTGAAAGCACAGAATGCAACAAAGCAAGTTCTTTTTTATTTGATTGAGTTTATTCATTAGATGTAATGAAACGTGCAACACCTCTTTAAACCCTTTATTCGTATAAAAACTACTGCACCAATAATGCATTAGATACCTTTCTGTCCTGTTTGTCGCCTAGCACCAGTGACGTTATACTTAATTACTGCCAACAAATCATTGAATTATATAAATTTTACATTTCATTAGAGAAATAATATATCTCATTTAATGATCTGTCGTTGAATAAAAAAATTATTTGTAGTTTGGATGCGAGGGAATTATATCTCGAAGGAGCAGCCCGGATGATACAAGCGCTTATTACATGTTTTTCAGTAAATAATCGAAATATTACACTCTTCACTTGTAAGGAACTATAAAACTAGTAAATTACATCAAAATATCTTTAATTCATGGACATCATATCTTACATTTTCACTCGTGGCTATGTCACTCGTGAAAATAGTGCATCTGGTGTTCACTCATAAAAGATATTTCGATCGTAAACTCAAACACATATCCTCTAAATAATAAGACGCATCGGGACGACAAACAGTGACCTAATTAAAAAGCAAATCAATGTATAAGATAAATTATTTCGATTCAAGCTCGTTTTTAAATATAATAATCTATATTTGCCTTTATTTCTTTCAGGCCCCTGTATTAAGTAAGTTCTTTCGAATCTAAGGAAGACGTTCTGCTGCGAAAAATCAAACACGGACATTTTCTCGCTAAATCTTACATTCGGATATAATCTATTCAAAGTTCAAACGAAAGTGCAATATCAGTATCTAAGCAAGGGTATTAAGTATGTTCATGCCGCTGTATGTTAATATCAGTAAAGACTTCAATATTAATAGTGTTATCTGTTGTGAATCCTAACAAAAATGCATATCATAATGGTACTTTGCTATGAGGACAGGATATTATGTACTAAAAACTGTTGGAGTATGGCATTGTTTCTCTATTCGTCGAGGCATTTGATGTTAAACATATTTGGTAATAAAACATATATCAAAGAAAACAAATGAAAACGTTGACAAGCAACAAATTATGACATGATTAAACGAGAAATTCTTTCTCATATACATATGTATTTCAATCAAATGTTATCCCAGAGATATTGAAATTGACAGATCAGGTTTTTATATGTATGAAAACGACAATTATAAAGCCTCTTTAAAATCGAGAAACCTAAACGTTCCTGCATGTTATGTTAACTCAAATAATAGACTACATCTTACCTAGATAACAGGCGGTATGTTCTGCATTTAGATCATATGCGCCTTTATTTTTTGTTTGGTGAATAGAAAAATCGGCCTTCCGTAGTCTAAATGAAGTGCATCCTAATATGAATTGCTAACAGAATTCGTAGCATATTTAACTAAAAGGCATAACAAGAAAAACTTGGCACCAGAAGACACTTAACAACAAATGAGATATTGCTAATAATATACAAGAAAGTGATATTGGCTAGCTTGCTGTGGAAATAATTTGATTTTGAACAAATCTAAACAATTCAATAAATGGCGTAAATACACACGTGTTTTACAAAATACGTCATTCCAGGTGAATCCGATTAAGCATCCGCTTGGACATTTTCCATTAACGTTGTTACAGATTGTCCCTGTCGAACAGTTTCCACATATTTGGTTGCATGCCAATCCATAAGTACCAGATGGGCACACTGACAAAGAATTCAATGATCTCATTTATCATAAGCATGCAGTATGGACAACTTATATACATTGTTTAACAATATAAAACAACATTAAACGTACTGAAAACGTTAAGTCTCCACATTACATTTTATTTGTCGTTCCGGCCAGTCAACGGCCACTATCTTATGTTATTGCAACTTGATGACAGACAAACACGCTAACAGCTGCTGTAGTATTATCTTCATGTAGGGAGACAGAAGATAAAGTCGGTATTCTATTCCTCTCAAACTGTATACGGTAATAGATAAATTATCACCTTGAAATAGTTTATTAAATCAAAATCATTATAAGATATTTCTCTTAAGTTTCATACTCCAATCATATACAGTTAGATATGACTTACGCCTTACATCTTGGCCAAATATTCATCCTTCTGAAATGACTTGTTCTCAAGTAGCAGATAAGGGTAGTACTCAATATCGAACACTAGTAATTGATTACTTTATTTCAATACATACGCTTAATTCACGGAAAACTGAACAAGGTATATACAGCGTCCATCCAAGGTTAGAAATAAGTAATATTTCTCGTAAATATATAGGAAATAAGCAAAAAGACTCCATAGAACTAGGATTTAGGTGAAATCTAGAAATCAAAGAACCATCATAATAAGTCTGCAACTTTCTGTTGAATAATAGCTTACTAATAAATCAGTTACAGCGCTAAATAACTTAAGATATTTCGTAAGAGAAATCATAATATACTTATATATGTTTGACGTTTTAAACAAGAAAATGAAAAATTGCTTCAGAGATACCTCAGGAAAAGTGTGGACGAACGGACGACAGACAGATGACTTTCTGATGACAGGAGAGTAATTACAATAGCTAACCTCAAGCACTTCTTATTAATGTGTACTAGACTCATACAACCGCAGAAATATGTCAACCCCATGTTCAAGGTGGTTGTGCCCGGTGACGTTTTTCTGGGACGGATACACGATTGATGTAGCCTTTTTCGATATTTTCATTATTCTTGAATGATTTTCTAAAAAGTTATAGCGCAGAAAGGAATAATACGTGATCGATTTTCGGTCATAGCAATGTTTTATGCGTGTGTTATTTTTTGTTTTTTCTTTCAAACATTTAAAGGTAAAATGTTGTAATTTCAAGGACAGTAGTTCAGTTTAATACATGTGTATTGAATACATACACATTTATTGCCACAAAATCTATGGTACTTTAAAGTGGAAACCAAGGAAGTGTCATTCGCTGGAAATAGGTAAGACAAGCAATGAAAACAAGGAATACTGGTAAAACCGATGGATACTCCCCGAAATTTGCATATCAAAAGAGCAAAAGTGGAATTTACTGACTGGGCACATACAGTTTAAAGGGCAATAACTCACTGAAAACTCATTCCAGTGGATGCGCATCTCGCATTTCATGGCAAGTTAATTACACTGAGGGACAATAGATTCATTCATTTATTAGTTTTTACGCGTTTTATGCTAGTATAGCGTTAGCGCATGTTCATTTCGTGATATAATATCTTCAGAATCCTTTGGGAATCGTTGGTACCCTCGCCATACCGGGCTCGGGCGTCATCCAATCCCTCGGAATTCTGCAGATTTATAGCCCTAAAAAACATGCGTTATCCCTACATCATTATCTCATTAGGAAAATTATAAAAAAATAGAAAAAGGAACAGAACAGAACAGACAGCTGTTTAAGCAAATACAACTTTTGGGTTTGAGAACAAAACGAATCAATATAAATAACATTACATCCGAGTGAAAGTTAAATATTTTTGGTGTGTTGAAAATATTGTAAGACAGGAGAAAAAGGTCAATAAGATTCAGAATCTGGAAAAAGAGTGTTATTTTATTTGCATTTCCGGGGAAGAGTGAAAGTTAGTAAATGTAGAAGATTAATGGGTATATTTATTTAATACGAATTCAATAGCTGTACAAAGCATAGAAAACTTAACGGACGAGCGATATGATGTCTATTTGAGCAAGAAAAACCAAATTTGAAAGAAAAAATGTCTTGACCTGAATGCGACCAACATTTTTTTGTCACGGCTTTGGTCGTGGAAAGTAAGCATAATGCTCATCTTTACAACTAAGGAAACCTTAGTTTACTAGGTAAATTTTATTTTAACTGTATAATCATCACAAATACATATATGAATAACATTTTAGACGTGGTTATGAGGTCTTTATCCAAGATGATCCATATTTCAATTTTTTCTAAATTTCATCCGGACAAACATTCTGATCAAAATTCATGAAGATCCGGTATACAATACAGTTTCAATTGCAAACACAATTTGTTTCTTTTACTTTTCCTAGTGGCCTAGTTTTTTATCCAAGATAACACATATTAAAAGTTGACCTAGATTTCATCAAGGCAATCATTCTGACCAAATGTCATGAAAATCAAATGTAAAACTTCAGCCTCTATCACATATTCAAAGCTTTCCTTTGATTTAACCAGGTGACCTAGTTTTTTTTATTCCAGTTAACCTATATTCAAATTTATCCTAGATTTTATCCAGAATAACATTCTCATCATATTTCATAAAGATAGAGTGTAAAATGCAGTTCCTATTGCGTAGATAAGGTATTTCTTTAATTTGACCTAGTGACCTAGTTTTTGACCCCAGATAATACATTTTCTTACTTGACCTAGATTTAAACAAGACAATCATCTTGACTAAATTTCATGATCAATTGAAAAATACAGCCGCTGTTGCCTACACAAGCTAAATGTTGATGGAGAGACAGACAGACGACTGACGACAGACATCGAGCGATCACAATAACTCACCTGAGCAAAAAAGGTTAACAGAATGTACAACTATTCAAAATTTACAGTTATAACCTCATGAAAAACCTTTATCAAAACCATACCTGGAAAATTCATACATATGTATATCAAATGGAACAATAACTTTATATTATTTCAAATGATGACAACCCAAAGTAAATATTAAAACGTTTAAACTATGAACACAGAGCTCTGTTCATGCAACACAGAGCTATCTCCTTAGCGACATGACAATATCCTTCACGACAGAGCTATCTCTCACAATAAAAAGTGAATAATTTTACTCCCGAATAATTTTCAGTACATATTTTATTTCCAAATGCATTGTTTATTTTACAGCTATCTCACGCCTACTCGGTTTGCTTCTTAATATTAGTTAAAATGTAAATATTTGACAATGAAAGTGCTTTCATGACGAAATGGCCAAATTTACTGCTAAATCAGCTTGTTGGTAAACATCGCCACGACCATAAATTAAGAATGAGTTAGCAAACTTAAAGTTCTCTGTAAAGTTAAATCATATCTACATCGCCTACCATTCCCCGAGTTTTTATATTCGATACACTGCTTGTAAAAATGCAAAAGATATGTTGATACCTTTGTTGATGTTCTTTTATCGCGGCGTGCACTACCTCGGAAGTTGCGACAGAGCAGTTTACCTTATACCTCTTAAAGAGGTAGCTCTGTAGTTTACCAGGTGTGAGACATAATGAATCAGAACTATTTTCAAAAACTACAGATCGGATTTCAATGACATTTTCCAAAGGTTTATGATACACATATACCAACGTTGATAAGAAAAAAATCAGAAACTTTATTTATTAATTAAAAAGTTTCCTTCTTTCCCCTTCATTGATTTTTATGGAAAGCCTTGCAGTTAACAGTTATCTGACAGTAGAAAAGATCAAGTCCAATTAAAACTGGCAGTCAGTCATACGTGCGTGCATGTTTTACTAATATGCGTGTTTTATTATTATTGTTTTTTAGACAAATGCTCGTATTATTTAAAGAGCAAACCTCTAGGCATGCGAAGTGACACAAACTTGTGTTATATGGAAAAGATCATTCAAATTCAACTTGAACAAAAAGATATTATTATAACTATGAAAATAAGTGTATGTCTAGAAATAATAAAATCTTTCGGAAGATTACTTGGAATCATAATAAGAAACTAAACAAAATTAATATCGGATTTGGTGTGACTGAGTTCGCTCTCGGTGTAACATTCCTAAACCTTCAAGAACCGATTTAAATCCTTCATTGTTCGAATAAAAATTTCAAAAACTTTCATTTCAATGTGCTCAGTTTTGGGAAAAAGGGTCAACAAAACAAACTGTTGTTAATGGTAACGTAGTTCACCAGTCAGGTAATTTCTGGGAATAGTTTGAGTGTATTTTTAGCTGAGTGTCAACATTTTGATTTGATCTTTTAAAATCGAAAAGAAATTGCAATGTCTTTGTTAACAGACAGCCGTTTGCTGAGCTTGAGCTGCTAAGTCAAAATTAAATGTTTCTTATGAAATGATAATAATTACGCAAATGCAGTTATTTTAGTTATGAACATTGATACTAAAGACATTTTTTATATGATGGAGTGATATATCAGATTGATAACATACTTGGAATGAATAAATATATGCAGCATAAACTTGATAACTAATGATAAAATGATTAAAAAACATGTGTCTTAATTTTCAGAGAAGATCATCACAGTGGCCATAGCTTTATCAGATCAAGTGGTTCCAACGTTGTTTGAGCGGTGAATTTTACGCCGATCAGATGGAGAAATATGGCCGATACTACAAATTTCCGGTATTGTAAGTATGATTTTAAGGATTTTCTACCTGTTTAATAACTAATCAAATGAAAAAGATGGGTGCACCGGGAGCGCAAATGTGTCTATGTTTTAGCACATATGTCCATTTAGCTGAGATGTGTGCCGTTTATTCAAACACTTCTGTACAGTCCGGCGGGGGAAGGAGTTTTTTGACAGTTTTTGACAATATCGTATCAAATACAGTGTTAATCGGGAATAAGTAACTGTTAAAACACTTTTTATGTAAAGGGCTATCTCTTTAAACAAAACGTGTGTATTTTCATAGACTTATTCAGCGTTATTTCTGAAAAATCGGCTGAAAACCTAATGCAACGCCGTTTCGAGTGGGTCGCTATGCAACGCAATCAAGTGGATACCGTTCTGTGTCTTACTTGCGAAGTATTATCCGTCTTAAAAACAGTCATTCAAGCCTAACAATGAATAAATTTAGTGAGTTTTATAGCATTTTAATATCCCGCCATTTCTAATATATTGTACATCGAACAATATCGTTAAGTAAATAATAGTAATAGTTCGTAAAATCAAGAACCACTTCACGGATATCTATCTTCTCCGCAAATGGTACTGAACAGCATACCAAACTCGGGTTGACTCTTTAAATCAGTATAGTTAAAGTTGGTTACTTTTAAGTCCCTTAAAACCAATACATTGAGATTTCGTTACTAATTTGTTGTGAATTTAAGCTGTTCATTCAAAATAAATAAACTTTGGTCCTTGATATAAGTATTGATCAGTTGTTTGTACATATTTCTTTCATATTGCTGTGGTAGCGTTCATTTATTTTCAGAGAAATAAATCACAGAGAACGTTAAAATTGGCCTGGGAAAAGACAATATTTTATTAATTTTGTCCTCCATAAAACAGAAACGACGTAATAAACATCTATGGTCGCCGTTCAAAAATGAAAATACAAATGAAATACAGACACCAATGAAAGAAAATAAACCGGACCAGCAATACTAATAGAGATGTACCACAGTTGTACTATTTAACTTTCTCTAACCAAAGAAGAAAAGCCAATGGGTACTAATTCGATTTGATAAGAGTTAGAAATATTGCAAAATAATGTGTCTTTTGCTTCAGAAAGTTGTCTCAGGACAGCCTTGTCGCTTGCAATGTCTTAAAAATCTGTCTCTTCCTCTGTTAATTCTTCAAACATTTCATCACATAAAACTCGTTCTTTTAATACCTTATTGTGAACAGGTTTTTTCTTGATATTTTGGAACTTGAAGTTGGAGTTAGCAGTCATTTTGTGT
This sequence comes from Mercenaria mercenaria, assembly GCF_021730395.1. Classification (NCBI taxonomy): domain Eukaryota; kingdom Metazoa; phylum Mollusca; class Bivalvia; order Venerida; family Veneridae; genus Mercenaria; species Mercenaria mercenaria. The sequence continues at coordinate 55,974 of NW_026462918.1, read as the reverse complement.
GTGTGTGTGTGTGTGTGTGTGTGTGTGTGTGTGTGCGTGTGTGTGTGTGTGTGTGTGTGTTTATTCACTTTGACTGAAGACATGGAGAAAATGCTCTTAATCGTTTGCTTGATGACACGTCTCTATCAGTATTGTTGGTCCGTTTATTTTCTTTCATTGGCAGGCCCGGATCCAGGGCCCGGCTGAGGGGTCCGTGCCCCCCTCCCACCCCCCAGTTGGCCGAGAAGTGACTTATACTCATCAAAGATGCACCTCAAAATTTAGACCCAGAAATGCACCAGAGGCCACCATTTCATACCTGTATTTCAAAATTTTTCCAGGGGTAGAACCCCCTGACCCCCCACCCCCCGCGGTCAAGAGGGGAATATTGTCCCCTCCAATGTCTCCAAATTTAGACCTAAAATGCACCAGAGGCCGCCATTTTATGCCTATATTTAAAAAATTTCCAGGGGAGTTAACCGTACCCGCCCCTGACCCCCTTAATCCCTACCTAACATGGGCAAAGGCGCCCCCTCTAAAACATTGCGCCTCGGCGTTGATGTCTTTGTTCAAGACTGGTGAACAAAGACTGGTGCCCCCACCCCCCACCCCAGTCAAAAATTTCTGGATCCGGCCCTGCATTGGTGTCTGTATTTCATTTGTATTTTCATTTTTGAACGGCGACCATAGAGGTTTATTACGTCGTTTCTGTTTTATGGAGGACAAATAAAATCTTGTCTTTTCCCTGGCCAGTTTTAACGTTCTCTGTGATTTATCTCTCTGAAAATAAATGAACGCTACACCAACAATATGAATGAAAATATATACAAACAACTGAATAATACTTTTATCATGGATCAACATTTTTTTATTTTGTATGACCGGCTTAAATGCACAGTAAATCAGTAATGAAATCGCAATGTATTGGTTTTAAGGGACTAAAAAGTTACCAACTTTAACTATACTGATTTAAAGAGTCAACCCGCTTTTGGTATGCAGTTCAGTACCATTCGTGGAGGAGAAAAATATCCGTGAAATGGTTCTTGTTTTTACGAACTATCACTATTGTTTACTTAATGATATTGTTCGATGTTCGTCCTTGCATTATATTTTTGTGTTGATGTGTCCACAAAAATATGTTAAATATTAAGCTAACATAAAAATGTAAAAGTACAATATATTAGAAATGGCGGGATATTATAATGCTGTAAAACTCACTAAATTTATCCATTGTTAGGCTTGAATGACTGTTTTTGAGACGGATAATACTTCGCAAGTAAGACACAGAACGGTATCCACTTGATCGCGTTGCATAGCGACCCACTCGAAACGGCGTTGCATTAGGTTTTCGGCCAATTTTCCAGAAATAACCCTAAATAATTCTATGAAAATACACATACTCTGTTTAAAGAGGTAGCCCTTTACATAAAAAGTGTTTTATCAATTACTTGTTCCCGATGAACACTATACTTGATGCGATATTGTCAAAAACTGTCAAAAATCTCCTACCCCCGCCGAACTGTACAGAAGTGTTTGAATAAACAGCACATATCTCACCTAAACGAACACATGTGCTAAAACAAAGACACATTTGCGCTCCAGGTGCACCCATCGTTTTCATTTGATTACTTATTAAACAGGTAGAAATTCCTTTAAATCACACTTACAATACCGGAAACTTGTAATATCAGCCATATTTCTCCATCTGATCGGCGTAAACTTCACCGCTCAAACAACGTTGGAACCACTTGATCTAATAAAGCTATGGTCAGTGTGATCATGATCTTCCCAGTTTCAAGATCTTGCAATTTCAATACGTTATTGTCTTAAATGCTATGCAGTCATGTTATAAGCAATTTATACAATAATTCAGATAATCTTCTCGCGAATAAACACTCAACATTCCAATTTACTTGTTTCTTTAAAATACCGAAAGTACATTTTTAAGTTTGGTCTACGATTGCAAAAACACATTTCAGTAAAATTATACCAGGCCATCACATACTTCCTTTTGTTTTACGACCTTAACTAGTCTTTCGTTCACAGGAAAAACCTGCACCTTATACTAGTCAAATTTTATGTAATTAGGTCCCTTTTCTCCTCAAAACATTAGCTAACCAGAGCCAAGAAAGATCTGTTAGAATATATAAGAGCAATGATTGATAAACTAAAATGAAATAAGATTATCTGGTCGCTGGCAAGACTAGACATTAACCCACCTTTAAATACTTTAAAATATATACGTCTAGAATTGAATTTACAATTAAACAAAATGTGTTATAATGCAAGACTACCAATACAACGTTAAATAGCTTTTTTGTCCTGTCAGATCTTAGAAATGAATTTTACTTTGGTTAGACATTTTACCATATATTATTTAAAATTCAATTCAATATATACACATGTGTTTTTAAAAAATATATATATTTGAGCATCTGAAAGAAAAAGTGAGTGGAGGCCGCAAAAGTTTTATCAGCATGATCAGTGTATCATATGATTTTGCTGAAATTTTAATATTAACAACATATTGTTCAAAATGTATGCAGAAGATGATATATTTACTTTTAGTTATACGAATATCGGGTTTTGCTGTAGAATTCTTTTTAATTGTACAGTTATATCACCAAACACACTGCCTCCGTCTGGCAAACAAAGTATGCTTAATGTGAATTGCGTTACTATAGTTACGAAAAATATTAATTATACAGTACGAAAAACGTGCAGTGGTAGGCATAAGTTGTATATTACATGTCATACAAGAGTGTTATATAATCTGTTATTAGTTCACTTTTATAATATCAAAACAACTATGCGTCTGAATCTAGATGCTAATCAAACCTTTTACAACTCGTTTAAATGGGTCAACCGTGTTGTTGTACTTATAACATAAACTGGCCTGGTTTATAGGTTGGTCAGGGTTACGATATGTATTGTTTTTTTGCCATCGAAATATTTCTATAAAAAGCTTCTTCCCCTTCCGTTTAGATCCGCCCATATTTACAAACACGTTTGCTTATTTTATGGACTGTAACGTCATCTCAATATTTTGGCAAAATATTTACCATTTATGAAATTCACGCTTGTAGAAAAATGTGTTGTTGTTTACATGGTGTAGCTTTAAGTTTTCAATAAAATCGAGCAACGCAATGATACCAATTTACTCATTTTTCGACTGTTTTTAAAAAGTCACAAAATACACATGAATGTTTCGTTTTTATCTAACGTGCAAATATTAAGAAAGGCTTAGATCGTGAATTTACACTGGAACGCCGTACATCAGTCTATGCTGGAGGGCTTTACTGCTGTTGCAGCAAACAGCAACACATTCTAAAAGCCAGGAACACTTAATAGCCATGCGCATGTACAGTAATTTGATTTAGTCCAGAGAAAACTCTTGTAGAGTGAGGCGAGTGCTGAAAATAATCATAATGTAGTCAATGCCAAACCTTTTTTTAAAATTCTAATAATCGAAATAAAGGACAAATAAATACTCAATATTTATTCTATTAGATTACAAGTTAATCATAAATGCACTTTGGACGGACAAGAAAAAAGCAATCTAGTGTAAAGCGATTACCGATCAATTTACATTGAATGCTATTTAATGTTAGATACTATTTAAATGTTGGATTGTATAGGCCGCTCGAAACTTGACAGGGTATGCCATGTCAAAGTTGTACTCGAACGAATGGAGAACAGACATGCCAGATCCAGATGCAATAATTAAGTGTCGCTAAACACCTACCCTAGTCGCAGACATATTCGCAAACAAACATTTATAATTTACCACAATCCCAGTTGCAGTCAGACTCGCACACAGTATCATACTATCGCAACAACGCTTGTTGTGTTCATCGGTTCAAATTACCGCAAATGACAGCCGAATCGAAGATTCCATTCATCAATGGGTACCCTCAACGCACGAATAAAAACCACAACTCGAGTCATTCATTATACAAGGCAACTCACTGCTACGCAATACAGAAATGGTACTGAGGGCAAAACCAAATAACGCGATACTACTGTTCCAATATTCCGTTGGACAAACTGTATGATACAGCTCCAAATAACATCCTGATCCTAGGTCTGCCTACCCTGACGGGTGCTCCATCACCAGAAGTGAGACTTTAATCAGGGCTTAAGATCTGTTATGCAGCATTAGCCATTATGTCAGGTCTGATCACCTCCCGGTTAAAACAATTTCATGGCCACAATACTAAACTTATTTCCCCAAATTCTTATCGATCGACAGAAATGTTTGACTAAATCCCTGAGAAAATCAAACTATAATACTAAGCCAATATCATTCAGGCGAAAAAATTACAGTTGAAAAAATAAAGTTTTCGCTACAATGACAAAATAGAAGACCTTGTGTATTATCTCTGTTCTTTTGGTAATTTTAAAAAGATCGGTTTTCCTAATTATGCTGTCCAATAATTGATAAAACTGGACGGGACAAGTTTTATGACCCGAAACAAACCACAGTCGGCCAGTGTGAATAACGATGTCAACAAGTGAATTAATTAATGCCATGCAATATAAAGTCACCTATTGGAGGGCACCCAGTTGTTTCTACTGTTATTTATAGTTTTTACCAGGTAGAGGTCAAAATAAAAATAATAGTTTGATATAACATGCATATTGTATCACAGAAAAGTGGTCTTGATTTTTCCATTACGGCCAGTAAAAAACAGTTACAATATAAGCTATTTATAGTAAAACAAAGGCATGTAATTCTAAAATACTCATGGTGTTGAACATTTGTGCCACGTCAGATCAATGTTCCTCCATGCATGAAGAAGAAATGCTCTAGACAATGTCATTCTTGAATTTGACCTTTGCTTTCTAAGTGTGACATTGACCTTAGACTTAGGGACCATGTTCTTGCGCCTAACAATCCGTTCTCATGATGATGAACAATTGTGCCAAGTTACATCAAAATCCATGCATGAAGAAAAAATGCTCCTGACAAAGTCATTCTTGTATATGACCTTTGTCCTCTAAGTGTGACCTTGACCTTAGATCTAGGGGTCTGAGTCTTGCGCATGACACTCCGTCTCATAGTGGTGAACATTTGTGCCAAGTAATATTAAAATCCCTTTAAGGGTTGTTGCGTTACAGACTGGACAGAAAAAACAAAACCATTTGGAATTTGACTTCTAAGTGTGACCTTGACCTTTAAGCAAAGGGCCCAGGTTTTGCGCATGACACATTGTCTCATCCAGGGAAATATTTGGGCCAACTGATATTCAAATCCTGTTTTAGACCATACAGGAAAACATCCTATTGAACACTGATCTCCAAGTGTGACCTTGACCTTTAAGCTGGGGTTCTGAGTGTTGCGCATGACACGTTATCTCATCATGGGGGAACATTCATGCCATGAAATATTGTAATCCCTTGATGGATGACAGAGTAATGGGCCGGACAGAAAAAAAATCCTTGTTGACATTTGACTTTCAATAATGACATTGACCTTGCGCTAGGGGTCTGGGTTTTGCGTACGACACGTCGACTTTTCATGGGAATATTTTGGGCAAGTAATATTAAAATCCCTTAATGAATGCCAGAGTTATGGACCGGACACGAAACTGACCCTATTCATGCCATGTATACATCTGACTGCCAAGTGTGACCTTGACTTTTCAGCTAGGGGTCTGAAACTTATGCATGACACATCGTCTTATTATGAGGTACATTTGTGCCAAGTAATGTAAAAATCCCTTCACGGATGACAGACTTATGGACCGGGCAGGGTAAAAAGCCATGTTGACCTTTGACCTAAAATTGTGACATTGACCTTTAATCCAGGGGTCCGGTTTCTGCAAACGACACGTTGTCTCATTATGGGGACCATTTGTGCCAAGTAATATTAAAGTCCCTTCAAGAATGACAGAGTTATAAACCAGACACGAAATTATGGACGGACGAACGGACGGAATGACGGACGGAAAAGCGCATTCCTATAGTCCCCTAAACTGGTGTTCAACCAGTAGGGAACTAATAACTTGCTCTCGAAATTACTTTAGCAAATCTGTAGAAGATAACTAAATACCGAACCAAAACATGTAAAGTTAATGTAGCCGGCTTATCACGGATATTACTATTTCTACGACAACCTTCTAATAATTTGCCTATAATAAAACACTAGTTATATAATGAAAACCGTGAAATGTATTATAGCAGTTCAAAATAACGTGATAATTAAAACAGTAATATTTAAAGTGATACAATGTTTTTGCCAGAATACATGCCGTCAAGCGATGCACCAATGACCCTGCAAATAAATATCAAAAGCTGTATGTTCACCGACGGCGCTGTCTGAAAACATCTGTACCTCCATAATCGATCATGGAAAACCAAAACACCATTATATTTTATCTAAACATACTAACCACATGGATATATTTCGCTGAATTTCTTTTTTTTTTTTTTTTGTTATTCTTATTTGGTGGTAAGGTTTAGTAACTCCACGAACTAAATAGCATGACTTCATATTTGTCTTGATGAAATATTTGCTAGAAATCTTGCTTTCAGTTTCTTTCGATATATATTGCGACTAGTTCACTTCAGCCTTTTTCTGTTATTAAGATATAATAATTATATGGATATCACAGCATGGAAAATAATAATATTAATATTGAATGATAATGCATTCAGACACCATGTTTGCAGGTATTCAATCTCACTAGCAGAGATAGGTCATACGACAATGTTCCTATTTAATGCTTCTCTGTCATTCAAATAGATCCGTATTGACTTACTAATGCTGAAGTATGAAATACTTAATCCTATACAAAATAGACAAACAATTATAATTCCTAAAAGAGCACATATATTATATCAAGAAGTAACAAAATGTCAAATATCAACTACAAACAACGGTCTGTTAAAACAGCACGATTGAAATAATAATTTATAACCAAACTGTTACATTGACAGTCATATTGGAAGTGCTTTCACAAATGTTAGAAACGAAACATTCTGCATCAATGTATTTTCTCTAGCATTTTTAGTCTGCCATGATGGACGTCATCTTAATATATCAACATGGCAACGATATTTAATTTTACAACTTGTGAAAGGTAGATGAAGCACCCATATAATATTATATTTGTTATGTTTTGCTGTATTTCAAAGAGATTTGGTTATCATTTAACTCATTCTGCCCTAAAGCGTTATCTCCACTTCTACTCTGCTGATATTTATCTTTCAGCCACTTAGGAGGCTGATAAGCCAATCTACCCTGAATACCGAGAGATGTTTTGAGAGATAACATTGATTTTGTAGTTTTTTGCTTGGGATATTGTTGTTAATTAGTGACATCAAATATGTGCTAATAGATATGGAATTTGCATTCTTTGTAAGAAAATTGAAGTAGCTACGCAACAAAGTTAATTTCATGCAGCTTTGTAGTACAGTCATTTCAACAGACTGTTGAATTAAAGACGCAAAACAAATGACCGTATTCTCTCATCAGATTTTGTTTTGGCTAAACAACATTTATAAAATGCTAACTTTTATCATGCACATATTTAAACAACAAATATGAACAATTCTTAAAAATGATTTTAATTACATATTATTGTCATTTTCTAATACTGATTTTACTCATTTATACGCATCCAGGCAATCAAAACGCATCAAAATTAAATTATTTCTCATAAAAAATAGCGTAAGTGTTTAATATGAAGTTGTAATAAAATGAACATTTTAGCTATTTAGACAGAAACTATTGTGCTGAAAATGAGATTATTTTGTGCTAATTTTCAGAAAACATGTACATGTACTTTATGAAAATTTGAATTCTGAAACAATTTTGTGGAGTTTCTAAAGTATCACAAACAAGCTGTCGAAATAATAGAGATATTATTAACACTTTATTCTATAGATCAAGAGACAGTCTCGAAGTTTAACAACAAAATAAATAGATGAATAAATAAGTAAATAAATAAATTGATAGATACCAACAAAGATGTTTTTACTTTTTCATACACACATGAGCATTGTTATATCGCATAGGTAAAAATTAAAGATCTGGTGTGAATGAATTGAAGATAGTTTAATCTTACATGTAAAAGAAAATATTTTAGTTCTTTTCTTTTCAATGATATAATCCACAATTCTACCAGTTTTGTTCAGGCAGTGTTGTGTGCTTTTTGTTTTGCATTTCGGTATGATACTTACACGTTATTTTTGTGCGGTAATTATGTACGTCTGTCTTTACTGAAGTGTATTTTGATAACAATACCCGATCATTTATAATTCAACTTTTTTTCCGCACTCAAATGTTAAGAACCGAACCGTACTTAAAAAGAATATACTCAACACCTTTTCTAGCTCCATAGCTATGTTTTTATATTTATCTCTGTTAAGTTTTGACAGATTTAAATGAAATTCTTGCATAATGTTAAATGATAATTTTATAGTAATAAAACGTAAGAATTATTATAAAGAGAATAAACTCATTTAGCCGTAAAATTGTTTGATCCCGCATAGCGACGAGCGAAAAATTATATACCTTTTGGTTGCATTATTTCAACTGTCATTTCTCAATGAATATTTGTTGGTATCTATTTATTTATTTATTTATTCATATTTTTTTTATGTTTCGATCATATAAAGAATCATCCGTAATTTTCAGGCTTCGATAAATCGCAAATTATAACTCGAACGACGCTCGCTTTTACAGCTTTCTTCAACCAAAGCGTTTATTTTTTCACAACATCCGGTTTTATCTATGTTTTAAAAATGTTACGCAACAAAAAAATTGATTGGTCCAACTTGTTAGAAAGAACTAAAAGATTTTATTTAAGACCAATGAAATGTGACGACTGAATGCGTCATGCGGAATTCAGAGCTATTACTGTAAAGACGCATGTACGCGGCGTGCGGTTTCCAGATGTAGATAACAACACCGCCTAGAAGCGGCACGCGGTATTCAGATAAAAATTGATCGACGCATTAATGCGTCGCGCGGGCAGAATGAGTTAAGTCAATACGTTACAACAATAGTTTATTCGTATTGGAAAAAATCATGAATTTCGACATTTGGATTTGATATAGATCTTTAATATCCAAAAACATCAAATCTATAAATTCAAGGAGACTTAATATATAATTTTAAAAGTAACTTTGTAAATATCCTGAACATATATGAAATAATATGTGAACTATTTCCACAATATATACTAAAGCTATTTTTTTCAAAAGTTGCGGCCATCTTGGACGCCATCTTGAATGCCCATTGCCTCCCACAAAATTCAGTTCCTGACAAGCATGCTTTGTGTTTTAAACTTATTGTTTACTGACACAAATGGGTTGAGCCCCTAAATACGCAAAATGATTAGCCCAATTTGCTATACTGTACATACCTGTTTTACATTTTTTGTCGGCGGCCCAAGTGTATCCAGGTTTACATCCTTTCAGACAGGCTCCGTCCACATTGTTACATGTGCTGTCAGGTTTACAATTTGTGCAAGATTCGTTACAATTTTGTCCGTATGTACCATTAGGGCAGGCTATATAGAAACAAAAACATTGAATCTTGGGCGACGTCTGTACAATAAACAGGAACTTTTAATATATATCATTCGACTCAAAATTATATCTCATTGTTTTGCCTATAACAGAAGTACCATTTGACCTAGAATCTTCAAACGTCATAAGTGGAAGGGCATATGGAGTAGGCGAACCCTACATACTGATTTTGGGATTACTCAATTAAAAGTTAAGGTCAAAGGTGTCTGAACATGGAAAACCTTTCCGGTCAATAACTTGAGAGAACCACTTGACCCAAAGTGTTTAATCTTTGTAGGCTGATTGGACATGTCTAGTAAATGACCTCTATTGATCTTAGAGTCACTCCGTCAAAGTTCAAGGTCACAGGGGCCAGAATCCGGCACACGTCATTTCCGATCAATAACATGAGAACCATTTGACGTAGAACTTCAGAAGGTGATAGAGCTTATAGAGTAGATGACCCAAATTGTTTTTGAAGTCATTCCGTATAAGGTCAAGTTCAAAAAGCCCTGAACATGAAAAACCTTTTCTGATCAATAATTTGAGAACCACTATACCTCGTATGTTAAAACCTCATACGATGACTGAATATGCACAGCAGATGACCCTATAGATGTCTCGGTCACAGGGGCTTGAACATGGAAAACAGGTTTCAGATTAATAACTCGATAACGACATGACCATGAATGTTGAAACTTCATAGATTGACTGGACATGAAAAGTAGATGACATCAATTGATTTTGGAATCACTCGATTCAAAGTCAAGGTCACAGGTGTCATTATATGACAAAATAGCTTTCAATAACCATTTGACCCAGAACCTTCACACTTCATAGGATGATAGGACTTACAGAGTAGATAATTTTATAGTTTTTGGGTCACTCTATAAAAGGTCAAGTTTACAGGGGCCTGAACCTGTGAAACAGTTTCTGATAAATAACTTGAGAACCACTTGACACAGAATGTTGAAATTTCATACAAAATGTAGCAGTATTAGACATATAAAGTAGATGCATCTGTTGATTTAGGGGCTATTCAAACAAAGGTCAAGGTCACTGGTGCCTGAACATGGAAAACAGTTTTAGATCAATAACTCAAGAATGAACTTGGCCAAGAATGTTGAAACTTCATAGAATGACTGGACATGCAGAATAAGTAACATCAATTCATTTTGGGGTCACTCGATTTAAGGTCAAGGTTACAGGAGCCATAACAAGAAAAATAATTTTCGATCAATATCCTGACAACTGTTTGAACCAGAACCTTCACACTTCATAGGATGACAGGACCTACATAATAGATAATCTGTAATGTTTTGGGTCACACTATCAAAGGTCAAGGTCACAGGGGCCTGAACATGAAACAAAAACCGTTTCTAATCAATAACTTGAGAACCACTTGATCCAGAATGTTGAAACTTCATAGGATGATTTGAAATATAAATAGTGATTTTAAGATCACCCGGGTCAAGGATACAGAGGTCAGAAAATAGAAAACTGTTTTCATTCTATAACTTGAGAACCACTTGACCCAAAACACTGAAACTTCATCTTCTAGTTAATAAATGTTTTAAGTAAGAGATTATTGCAGTATATAAGAAAATTCTTTGAAAGCACAGAATGCAGCATAGCAGAATTTTTCGTTTGTTCATTATAAAAACAAGGAAGAATATGCAACAGGGAAAGCCACGTTCAAAAACCACCACCAGTCATTAAGTCTGCAATACCTCTACCCTCTTTTTGTTTAAAACATACTGCACCAGTAATGTATTGTATAACGTTCTGTCCTGTTTTGCCCCTAGTAATAGTGACGTAATACGTAAATACTGCCTAGAACGCATTGAATCATATTATTTAACATCTTATTTAATAAATAATATATATATATCTTATAAGATTTAATAATTAGTCGTTGAACAAATCATTGTTAGTAGTTTAGATGCGAAGGAATTACATCATGAGGGCGTTAGCCTCGCGATACAATCAAGCAATGGGCATGTGAACGACAAACAAAATATTTTATTTAAGCGGAAATCACTATTTGAGATATTTGATTTCGATTTTAAAAAGTAATCAATGATTGATATCATGATATTTTTATCTCTGAAAATATTCGCTTATTTTTTGTTTGTTATTCTATTCCTGCATGTCACTATGACGTTTGACGTTAGACGTAATAACTGTCACGTACAAGCAGTGTGTGTTACATAATAACACAAAGATTTAGTCTTCTTTGCTTAACAGGGAAATAAATCGGACCGTGTTAGATTTACAAATGGTACTTATGTTTCAAGACCTCTAGAATTATCTGTATCTACAAACAGGCACCCCTAAAGATGAAAGTAGGAAATGTTTAAACAGAACAATAGCATGTAGTGGTTCTAGATTACACTTTTATCAGTCTTGAAATCATTTCTATTTTTGTACAGTTACATAAGAGCGCTACGATTCATAATCGACTTGCAAGGGATTAATCTACCTAAATAAAGTTTCATTTGTTTACCAGTTGATGATTACTGTATATTTCTCACCATGGGCTTCATACCGGTTTATACGTTGTTTTTTGTCACGCAACACTATCGTAAGGTACGATAAAATTGGAAAGTCAACGTGTAATTTACGAACGAAACTTGGGAGTGTGCGTAGCAGGTTCGTTAATCTTTTGTCACATGCACAGCCGAAAAGTGATGGACATACATTATGCAGGACTTTAAAACAAGTATTTATCTAGTTAGTTTCCTTTACGTAATTACATACATAAGATAGAAAACTACATACGCGTTTTGCACAACGTGTCTGCCCATATATATCCACCATCACATCCGCTTGGACATGTTCCATCTAGTTCCTTACACGTGGTATTACTTGCGCGATGGCCGCATGATCTATTGCAGTTCAGTCCAAATCTTCCGATTTCGCATTCTATACAAAAATAAGGTAAATGCTTATGCCTATTTGAAGAAAGTGCTTACGTTGTGCTTGTATTTATGACATTCAATTTTACTAATGTCTGTCTGACATAATTTTGGACCTCAACGTTGAGCTGATATGAAGAAATGGAACGGAATCAAAGAATATAAAACATGTTTTTGTGAATAAAAAAAAAATCAACCTTGGGAATTTCAAGGATTTGGAGAACAATCGTATGTTTTTTCTTAGACTGGCTCCAGTCCCTATGTTTGTTCTTAGTTACATATATATGTTTATTCATTAAGAGGGAAGTAACTCCAGCAGGTTGTTTCTACATTGACATTTTTTATTGCCCCTGGCTCCGAACATAGGGACTGGTGAAAGTTGGCTTACAGTGTCTCACAAATTTGTGAGACAAATTCCCATTAATTTCTTTTACTTATAATCAGCTGCTATCACTGTGACATGTTATCTAAGGGATTTATGTGCTAGCCACCATTTAATGAGCCGAAGCTAATTTACCGATTTATGGCCTGCCCTCAGCTTGTAATGGCTTACCAGGCACCAGGAATGTGCTTTCATACAAAAGGGATGCATATTCAACTGAGGATTGGTGAAATATTTTCATGAATTAGATTATTATAAAGTACACCTTTAATAGTGAGATGGGTGAATCTATACTAAAAGGACTAAAAAAATAAAAATAATTATGAACAAATAAGACCAAACCACGAGCATGTTGTAAAAGGGTATTTCAAAGGAAATGATGTTTTATTCTGGCAGTGGCAAAAGCTTAACTTTTAAAATTGCCCCATTTGCATTTGATTTTTTCCATAATGACAGCACACAATGTACCACCTCTTGTGGCTCTTGTGAAATTAAAAAGGGAGGTGTGAAGGCAGGGTATTTACAGGATATATACAAAGGAAAAAATGAAGTAAAATATATGTAACAGAAAAATCTGGTTAAAGTTTTGCGTGCAAGTTACTATCTGCAGAATAAATGCAGATATTAAATTGAAACTTCACATGTACCTTCAGGGTTATAAAACTAGTTCATTGCATCACGTCCAATAACTTTGGCATGCATTTTTGGACAAATTATGTCCCCTTTTGAACATAAAACTTCTGGTTAAAGTTTTGCTTGCACGTTACTATCTCCAAAACTAATGCAGATACTGGATTGAAACTCTAAATATATTTTAACATTTAGGGTAACATTTTCCTACTTCTGGGACAAATACTTTAAATTGTCGAGCATTGGCTGTCTTACGGACAACTCTTGCTATTTCAATTACATGTATTTGTTTATCATGCACCCCCCCCCCCCCCACCTTCGAAGAATGAGGGGTATATTGTTTTGCAGATGTCGGTCGGTAGGTCGGTCGGTCTGTCGGTCGGTCGGTCGGAATGTAGACCCATCCATTTCCGGATGATAACTCAAGAACGCTTGGGCCTAGTATCATGAAAGTTGATTTGAAGGTTGGTCATCACCAGCAGATGACCCCTATTGATTTTGAGGTCTGTATGTCAAAGGTCAAGGTCACAGTGACCCTGAATAGTAAAACGGTTTCCGGATGATAACTCAAGAACACTTGGGCCTAGGATCATGAAAGTTGATAGGGAGGTTGGTAATGACCAGCAGATGACCCTTATTGATTTTGAGGTCAGCATATTAAAGGTCAAGGTCACAGTGACCCTGAACAGTAAAACGGTTTCCGGATGATAACTCAAGAACGCTTAGGCCTAGGGTCACGAAGGTTGATAGGGAGGTTGGTCATGACCAGCAGATGACCCCTATTGATTTTGAGATCAGTATGTTAAAGGTCAAGGTCACAGTGACCAGGAACAGTAAAACGGTTTCCAGGCAATAACTCTAGAACGCTTGGGCCTAGTATCAGGAAAATTGATAGTTAGGTTGGCCATGACCAGCAGATGACTCCTATTGATTTTGAGGTCATTAGATCAAAGGTCAAGGTCACATTGGCCAGGAACAATTAAAACGGTTTCTGACTTTCTTGTCCAAAACCATAGGGCCTAGGGGTTTGATATTTGGTATGTAGCAAAATCTAGTGATCCTCTACCAAGATGGTTCAGATTATTTCCCTGGGGTCAAATATTGCCCCACCCCGGGGGTCACATGGTTTATATAGACTTATATAGGAAAAACTTGGAGAAACCTCTTGTCCAAAACCACAGGGCCTAGGGCTTTGATACTTTGTATATGACATCATCTAGTGGTCCTCTACTAAGATTGTCCAAATTATTCCCCTAGGATCGCCCCGCCCCAGGGGTCATATGGTTCATATAGACTTATATAGGGAAAAACTTAGAACCTTCATGTCCATAACTTACATCATTCAAATTTGGACCACATGTATAGTTTTGAGTGGCAAGATGAACCTTGACATGAGTTGACCTTGATCTTGACCTAGTGACCTACTTTCACATTTCTGTAGCTACAGCCTTCAAATTTGGACCACATGCATAGGTTTGTGTACCGAAAATAACTTTGACCTTGTTATTGACCTAGTGACCTACTTTCACATTCTTGAAGGTACAGGCTTCAAATTTGGACCACATACATAGTTTTTTGTTCCAAAATAAAATTTGACCTTGATTTTGACCTAGTGACCTACTTTCACATTTCTCAAGCTACAGCCTTCAAATTTGAAGCACATGCATAGTTCTGTCTACCGAAATGAACTTTGACCTTGAAATTGATCTGTTGACCTGCTTTCATATTTCTCAAGCCACAGCTTTCAAATTTGGACCACATACACATTGTTTTGTACCGAAATGAAATTTGACATTGATTTTGACATTGAGCTTGTCTTGAAATTTGGAACATTAAAAAATGGCTCAGTGGATGGCGCCAAGATCACTCTGTAATCTCTTGTTAGGTTAAAGGTCAAGGTCAGATTAAACCAGAATGGTAGAACTTTTGTTTATAGTGAGCATATAATTTCTGTTCCTTGTGCAATTACTGAATGCATCAAGTGGGGGGCATTTCGTGTTCGACGAGCTCTTGTTATAATATTTTCACAATTTTCCAATGTATGCCCCATATAAACGTACATTTTAAAAAAAAAAAATGTTGGATATGCAACGCGCGAGTCATATGTAGTCGAGTCATAAGCACAATTTCTACAGCAAATTTCTGTATTCATCTTCCGAAATATTAATACCCAAACTTGCTGCTCAAGTATGTACCGTAAGTCTGTTTTTTCATGACCATAAAAGAAGCGCCGTCTTTCTTTTCCGTTTTCTTTCATTTCTGCACATAGAATACATTTGATTTTTTTTTTATGTAAGGGTTAATTTTACCATAACACTTTTTTAGGCGGAGTTTCCATAATTAACAATTACTAAAACGTTAAATTCATAAAAATGATCCAGAGTTTATGTTAATTCAAAGTAATTATCCACATACAATATTTTCAGACTTACATTTACTATTAAACTGTTGAATCATGAATGGGCTCAATATAATACTTTTCCAGAAAATAACAACATCTTGGATGTTTTCTCAAATGACCCTTATCAAATTGGTAAGGAGAACTTGTCATTAGGTAGAATAGTTAATTGCCTTACAATTGATAGGGTTCTCAGTAGTTAACAGTTTACAGGGGTTACATTGGCCAACTTTCACCAGGCTGTATGGTTCAGCCATCAGATAAAATGTGCTATTTTAGAGGCTTAAGATTTTCTTATTTTGCTTGCCGTATTTATATAAAAAATAACCATGCAGCCAGGGAGCCAGGCTAGGTTTTTCTGTGCGACTGACCCTAAATATTCTCTATAGAAATTCGCTGTTGTTTACGTTTGGCTGCAATTGCCATAAATCCTCTATTTTGGACATTTACGTGAAAATTCACGTGTTATGTTAGATAGTTAAATAGTTTATCTATTTCGTAAAGTGGTAACTGAAAAATAACTCTTCTAGGATAATTTAGTGATCTGGACAAAGTATGCATATCATAAGGATGTGTTTTCTAAAATTAAGTCTACTTCCATGATCTATAGGTAACCCTTCAAAAAGAAATACTAACATGTTTTTCAAATTTTAAAGAACATCAATTCAAACTCAAAAACTGTATTGATTACAGCAGTAATGTATGATGACGTAGGACAGAAAACACCATTCAGGAGAAAAGCATGTATCGTCTACATGAATTTTACACAATTGAATCCCTAGAAATTTGGTATAATTCGTCTTCCAAAAAAACCAAAAGCTCAAAACGTATGATAAAATTATCCGAGCGAAATAAAATTGTACATTATAAAATAATATCTGATAACTATTTCAACAGAAAAAAGTTATTCAACGTTTCACACACGCACACGCACACGCACACACGCTGTGTTAGCAGTATTGCAATTACCTTTCTAGACTGCAGTAATGGAAACATCTGTATATACAATGTAGACGTTCACTGATATAAATAAAACTTCGGTGTTGACAACAACCTCGTTAGCAAATCCGCCAAATGTCGCTCTCAAATTGTCCCATATCTACCGCACGCACGGCGTTACGAAAAACCTTTGTAATACACTAGAGCTGGATTGAATTGGCGTTAATTGATATAAGGTTTCTTTATTTTAGCCAGACTCATATATTCTTATAGACTTTGTTCTCTAAAATAGCATTAATCATTACTATTTTTTCCAGGTATTTTCTAAGATTTTGAACATGAAACTAGTCAAAGCGGAATTTCATTCTTTGATAGAATACGATCTTTCTTATAACATCATTTTTGTTCGGTTTAAGATCTTACCAACACAATAATGGGTCATTTGGCGAATTTCGAGCTTTTATTGTGGTGAAAACCTCTGGTGCCCCTGCGCATCCGCACATTATGTCATCACGGGCGGACACCTAGGTAGAACAACAGGTAATTGTTTGTCGGTTACGTTAATAAGTGCTAAGTTAAGCCTCTGACGGGTATCACTCACAAATCAATACGATCATTGGCAACATTCATTCAAGGATTTACGAATTACTGGACATCGAGTGACAAGGTATCCTGGCAGGAACTTTCTGAGAACAGAAATTTTGGGTAGCCCCCGTGTTTCGAACATAGGATTTCTGAAATCCTGTGTATATGTTTGCACCGGTTGGTAGCATAAATTTATACTATTATTATGGCAATTGCTTGTGTTAATTTGTGTATGAGCTAGCCGCTGTGTAAGTGTATATACGTTCTCCTTTTTCCGTGCGAATATTGTATAGGTGGCCTCATTCTTTGAATGTGTTTTTGCCTGTTGAACTTTCGTTTTTGATGTTTAGTGGCTTCTATGTACTTTTAGGTCTTGTAAAATAAATTCAAAATATATAACTCAAGCCGTAATATTTGAATATGGTTATAGAAGGGTAATGTCTGAGATTTCCTTGAATAATGTTACATCATTTCAGTGTCTTTGGTTGTATTTTTCACAAAATATAATTGGAATCGTACACATAAACGGCTGGCACAGAACGCATTTCTTAATTACATAATCGTTTTGTCGTTTATAACCAATTCTAACACGATCCGCAGCAATTGCTATGTAAACATATAGCAAAATCGCCTACACATGAATCTTCGATAAAATATGATTGGCTGTTACATTTTGCCTCCTAAGACTGAAACTTAAGACGTTCTATTTCCATTCCATTAACTACGAATTAGTTCAGGACAAAACGGTTGAAAACAACATTTAAAAATATAATTTTAATAAAAAGCCATTCTGATTTATGTGTAGGACCGTAAAAAAGCGTTTTGATCTCTACGAGCGAATTCAATTAGCCTAATTATGAATCAGCGGTGACGTCATAAATGTATGACATAAAGTTTGACGTCATAATGATGTGACGCCATACAAAAGTCAAGCTCGTAACTCGTATCACAGTGTCAACTAACCGTATTTGATGATTCTGTCCATAAATAGTTTGCAAGCTGTTAGATTACTAATATAAATACTTCTCAAAAGTCTGATAAAAAAGAAACTAATATTTATACGTTCCATTGTCTATGCAACAGTTTTTAACCATGGGGGTGAACTGAAACAGCATATGACCAAGTATATGTAGTACTGTAAAATGCGAATTATTAAAACTGTTAGAATCGAAATCATAAATATGGTCCAGCCGTTTTATCAGTTAATAAAATATGAGCAGTCGTTCGGATGCGAATAATTATTATTAACTGATAAAATATAGGAACAGATTTATTATTATTATTATTATCTATTAGTAAAGATTATCGTGACAAAAAAGTAAACACTGACATAGCATGGTTAGTTATAATGATTTATAGCACGATGGTTCGCACTGTGTGGTAACTACAACGGTAGTCGTATGTTTGGATTTGTCAAAATGGCCGCTCAAAGCAAAAACCGCAACGGAACATCATGTAAGTTCTTAAAGACATCAAGTAGGCTTGTTTAAAAAACCTGGGAGAAGCCCAGTGTTGCTCCTTTGAAAGTTATATCAGGGACATAGACAACAATTGTTTTCTATGTCTCTGGTTATATGATAGGTTTTGCTATATACGAAAAAGAGTTTCCCAGATGCAGATCACTTTGATCTATTACAGGTCATCATTCTGTTGGTGATGGCCAACCTTCGTATCAAGTTTAGATATCCTAGGCCCAAGCTTTCTTTGGTTAAAGTCTGGAAACTGTTTTCCTCGTCCAGGTCACTGTAACCACGACCTAAAGTGTATTGACCTCAAAATCAATAAGTCACCTTCAGGATATGATCAACCTCAGCCAATTCAAGGACTGTAGACTCAAGCATTTCCTAGTTACTGAATTTCATTAAAAAGATTCAAAAGCTACCACTGCAATAATTGTACACTGAAGTCTTTGGCTCAAAGTCCGAACTTGACCTTGATGAAAGCTACCAAATTGGCATCTTACCATTTTTGCGATACATCATCTGACAAGCTTGTTTGTCAACTGCCCGGTTCGTTTAGGCCCACGAGAACATAGGTTCCGAGAACCTTTAGAAAAGATTTTGGAAGAAATACCCAATCGAACGGCCGTCTGCCGGAAGTAAAAAAATATACCGTTCTTTTATTTTTAAATGTATTTTTTAGAGATTTTCATTGTTTTTTTTGTTTGTTTTTTTTTTTGTTTTTTTTTAACCACGTTTAAGGCCCGTTTATTTGTCACAATATATCTTACATTACATTTCAATAATATACAAATATCTTGTACTATTTTTAACATGTACATATAGTAGTTGTTGGCCATTTTAAGGAACGTAATGGTTAAAAAATAACAACAATAAGGGGAAAAAAAGAGAAAAGTAAGAAGACTACCGTGGTATGTAGATTTTGTTGTTTAAAGTAAAGGGAGGAAACATTTCCAATCGTTATTGAAATTATCAAGACGATCGTTACGGAACGCTGTATATTTTTCTAGTTTTAATCTATTTATCAGCTTTTGTTTAAAATTAGTTGTTTCTGGTACTATTTTCTTTATTTTACATTTTTATATAAAGTATTTTGAGAGCATGAGGATATATGAGATGACCTTGTTTTTTGAGTGAAAGAATGTCAGGAACTTATTCTGTTGTACCTGAATATCACAATCGTTCAACCATTTGAAAATTTGGTTCCAAAATTTCTGAATCTTTGTACAGTTCCAGAACAAGTGTTCCATACTTTCAACTTCCATATTACAAAAGTCACACAGGCTCGATTCTGTTAAGTTGCATTTAAATAAAAATTTGTTTGTTGCAATATTTCTGTGGAGAAGATTAAAATGGAAGTTTTGTAAACTGTTATCTTTGCAACAAGTAATAGAATTTTTGAATATATCTTTCCAACAGAACTGATTTTCCGGAAAGAATAATTCCCATTTAATTTGAGATTTTGTTTTTTCCTCTGACAGTTTTTTGTTTTTTTGAATTTTAGTTAGGTTTTTATTCAAGTAACAGGATTTTGTTGTTTCTAATAATCTATATAAGTTTATTTCATCTGTTGTATCGTTTATATCAATTGTTCCTAATTTCATTTTCCATTCTTTTGGAATTGATGCAATTAATCTATGATAGTTTAAAAATTCTGAGTTAGGTATATGATATTCGTTTTTTAGTATATCAAATGTTTTGAACTGTTTAGTTTCCGCGTCGTAGATATCTTTAATATAAATTATGTTTTCCTTTATCCATAAAGGGAAATTTATTATTGATTTATTATTTTTAATAAGCGAATTATTCCAAATTATTTGCATTGTTATGTTTTGTGGATTTTTGTTGAAATTTATTTTACTCCATGAAATGAATATATCTTTTAAGAATGTATTTTCCAATTTTAATTTTAAAATATCTTTTTCATTTAAGTTACATTTATATAGATTCATCTCAGATACTTTTTCCAATCTCTTGTTTGTTATTTCTTTCCACTTTCCATTATTGGAATTGTTTTTTATCCTTTTTATCCAGCTAGCTTTGATAGAATTCAAATATATTGGAATGTCTACCATGTTTATACCTCCACAGTCATAATCCTGTATTAAGATATCTTTTTTGATTTTATCTCTTTTGGAATTCCAAATAAATTCATAACTATTCTGTGTCAGTATTTTGATTATTTTTTCAGAAGGGTTTGGAAGTACTGAAAATAGGTATGTTAATTTGGGAAGGATTAATGATTTTAGTATTGAAACATTTCCTATTGTTGTTAAACGCTTTGATTTCCATTTCCGTATATCGGTGTGGAATTGATTTATCCTTGATTCATAATTCAGTTCTATTATTTTCTTTGTATTTGAATGGAAAATTATACCTAAAGTTTTTGCTTCTTCTGAAGTCCAAGTTATATTCTCAATTTTTTTTTTACAGTAAATCAAATCATGTTGGTTTCTCATTGAGCCTATTCTGAGTACTGTACATTTGTCATGGTTGAGTTTAAGGCCTGAGATATGGGAAAATTCCTCAAACATATTTATCATTTCGTTGAAACTTTCACAGGAACCGTCGAGTAGTATAGTAGCGTCATCTGCAAACATACTATTCTTAACTTCTATATCAAGCATTTTAATACCTTTGATATTCTGATTTTCTCGAATTGCTATTGATAGTAATTCTATCGCTAAAATAAAGATATAAGGGGATAAAGGGCATCCTTGACGAACTCCTCGTCTAATGTAAAACATATCTGATAAAAATCCGTTATATAAAACACAGCTTGATGGCTTATTATAAAACAATTTAACCCAATTTTTTAGAGTTGGGCCAAAATTAAATAGGTCTAATGTTTTCTGTATAAAGTTGTAGTTAAGGCTGTCAAAAGCTTTTTCGAAGTCTGCAAAGAAAAGAAGTCCAGGAGAATCGTTATGTTCAGAGTATTCAATAACATCATATAAGAGTCTTATATTTTCTCCTATATATCTACCTTTAATAAAGCCAGTCTGGCTATTGTCAATTAATTTATCTAAAATCTTTTTTATTCTATTTGCAATTACTTTGGTTACGATTTTGTAGTCTACATTTAATAAACTTATTGGTCTCCAATTTGGAAGGAAAGATAAATCTTTATTTGGTTTTGGTAACAAAGTTATTAAACTCTGTGCCTGAAGCTGGCTAATGAAACCTATTTCAAAAGAATAATTAAAGGAATTTATCACGTCCATTTTTATTTCGTTCCAAAATATCTTATAAAATTCTATATTTATTCCATCAGACCCTGGGCTTTTACCATTTTTCATATCTTTTATTGCTATCTTACATTCTTCCTCAGTAATTTCCCCTTCACATAACTGGCTTTCATTTTCTTCTAATTTTGGTATTTTAGTTTCATTGTAAAAGTTATACATTGATTCTGTTTGTTCCTTTTCATTATAGAGACTTTCGTAAAACCTTTTTTGTTCTTTCAAAATTTCATTTTGGTTTATTATTATCGTGCCATTTATATTAAGGTGTTTTATAATTTTACTTTCTGCGCTTTTTGTTTCTAAATTTTTAAGATACTTGATATTTCGTTCCGAGTTATCTATTTTATAACTTTTAATTCTTGTAATGATGCCGTTAATTTTGTCATCATAATACTCTTCCAGCTCTGTTTTCTTTAGATTCAGTTTTCTGGATGTTTCATCATTAAAGTTTTCATTTAATTTACTTTCTAATCTTTTGATCTCTTTTAAAAGATTATTTTCTAATTCCTTCTCCTTTTTCGTTTTATATATTGAGTATTTAATTGTTTCATTTCTAATTGTACTTTTTATAATTTCCCAGCGAGTTTGCGGGTTTGAGTCTTTATTTATGTCTCGTATTTCTTTTATTGAGTTCGAAATCTTTTTAAAAAGATTCAAAAGCTACCACTGCAATAATTGTACACTGAAGTCTTTGGCTCAAAGTCCGAACTTGACCTTGATGAAAGCTACCAAATTGGCATCTTACCATTTTTGCGATACATCATCTGACAAGCTTGTTTGTCAACTGCCCGGTTCGTTTAGGCCCACGAGAACATAGGTTCCGAGAAACCTTTAGAAAAGATTTTGGAAGAAATACCCAATCGAACGGCCGTCTGCCGGAAGTAAAAAAATATACCGTTCTTTTATTTTTAAATGTATTTTTTAGAGATTTTCATTGTTAATGTGCTTTTTGAAAAAGAAATTCTAAACATTTTATTTGTTCTAGTTTATTACTCAAAGGAAGACACAAAACAGAAGACGCACAATCGAACATCTCAGAAGAGCTCTTTTTATTCCGAAAGATCTACCGTGGCCCAAACGAACGGGGCAAACGAACTTCCAGTTAAACAATAAATTTATTTAATTGCACGAAATATATTTTAACGTGATTCAATGCATATGCATATCTTTGAATACTGTGAACAAAGAATAGTTGATATATATCTATATATTTTGCTATTAATGACTGGACCGTTTCCAACATTTGTAACAATAGGAATACACTATATTTCTTAATTTTAAACGAACAATTATTTTCGTCTTAGAGGATTTCAAAACATGTTATTTGTTCTAGTTTATTACTCAGTTTATAAGTTTTATATGTTGAATTACTGCCTGTCTTGTTTTAATCTCGTGATTAACATCTCTGCTACCTCTTCCGGCTATCGGGAGGAAGACACAAAACAGAAGACGCACAATCGAACATCTCAGAAGAGCTCTTTTTATTCCGACAGATCTACCGTGGCCCAAACGAACGGGGCAAACAAACGTCCAGTTAAACAATAAATTTATTTAATTGAACGAAATATATTTTAACGTGATTCAATGCATATGCATATCTTTGAATACTGTGAACAAAGAATAGTTGATATATATATCTATATATTTTGCTATTAATGACTGGACCGTTTCCAACATTTATAACAATAGGATTACACAATATTTCTTAATTATAAACGACCAATTATTTTCGTCTTAGAGGATTTCAAAACTTACTTGTGCGCAAGCGCATTGGGCCACTTTAGACTGGCTCACCGTAATTTGCGCTAGAAAGTGAAATCTAATGCCGTAAAAGTAGTAGCTTAGTCTAAATCCTCCTAGTTTGAAAGCCAACACTGTGGCGAGGCCTTGTTAAATCCTGCTACGTTTAGTTACCAAACTCTGTTCAGTAAACATGGTAATGTCCAAATAAGTAATCACCGGACTGACTTGACGATCGGAATTATATTTAGCATAAATATATCTTATAAAACTCATGAAAATCTTTCAATTTCGCGTCAGATGTCCCAAAATTTTATGTTTATTATCCATAAAATCAATCTATTCGGACTAAATGGATGTACATATACTTTATTATAATCTCTAGTGTAGGTATACATAAACTGTGATATGTACAAAGCACCTAAGGTTCAAACGGACACAAAACGTATAGTGTCGTTAGAACATGAATGTAACGGTTTGGACTCATTTGTCTGCTAATTTTAAAATAATATTAATTTTGTTTCTAAATAATGTTTTTAGATTTTACAATGGTACATGTTCTTCAAGCATTTATTGTAGATTATTTTAAATGTATATGCTATAAAATACGGACTTATAATTTAAAGAAAAACACGCATACGTTGATGAATATGAATGCTAATATTTCTAATGTATTTAATCAAACTGATGTCACTGCTAACAATTTTGAAACTAGTCATTTCAAGAATATTTGAAATGGGTATACACATATCCTTGCAGATGACCAGAAACAAATGTGTTAAAACTGAGCAAATGAGCAATGCATGCTGAAGATTGTTTCAATTCGCTACACACTGATACACACCTCAAACGTAATATTTGCTTTAGCATTTGCCTAAATGAACATCCTAGAAGGCATAGCTCCGTGATCTTCCGGAAATACGTTAAGTGACAGGTTTAATATATAATGTTTGCTATAAAGGACTAATCAACTTTTAGTGTGTACTAACAGGTTTATATCCCAGTGATGGTTTTGCTAATGACAGTTCAAAGGCGACGCCTAGATGTTTTTTTGTTTACGTTATAGTCTGTCTATATATTCTGAGTATAGTTTAATAATGTACACATCTATGCATACACTGCTGTAGGCTTTAGTGTTTTTCTCCTATTTGATAAGTTTTTCCCTTTTCTTAAGCGTTGGGCGAGGAATGACCCAGAAAATCAACGGTCAGCACTATTCATCTCTGTAGGAAATGTACACAGACAGGCCTAGAACTACGTAAGATAGGCTGCAAGTACAGGAATACATAATATTGTTGATATGCATGATCGTTTGTTAATTAGTAGGGCCCCATTAAATGCTTTGTTTTCTGTCTTTCAAAATAGATCTTTTAAAGGGAAATGATTCACTTGATTCTTTACTAATATACTGACCTGTTCTAATTTCACGACTGTTTATATATATTTCGATGAAAAAGGACAACTATCAAATATAATAGAGGGCAATAACTATCGACGATTCAAATTAAGTGTCACTATACAAAGCTAACGGAATGCATGAGTACGCGGAAGTCGACGAACGGATACATGCAATAGGTATTCGTATTCTTCAAGTAGTCCATGTAAATCATCTTGTGGAATAGTGACAATAACTTATGTGTACAGGGGTTGCTTTTAAGTTCGTAAGTGAAAGGGCAAACCAACGTTTTTGTTCACTTTGGACCTCTGTTCTAAGCATTTACTAATTACCCTTCTTAACAAGCAATTGACAAATGTGATAACCAAATGAACGTTTAGTTTTAAAAAATAAAAGATTTTAAATCAAACCAGCCTCGAGATGGTAGATGGAACCCAATGTTTCAAAACGAACGACTTGGATATCTAACCGTCCTGGTACCCAGACGTACTTACGCTGCTTTTCAAACCAGTTTTAACCTACCTGTCTGGATATCTAGCGATTCATTTTGAAAATGTTCCCGGAAATATATTCGTTATTAAACGTAACTCATGTTTATGCATCGGTTACAAAAAAAATGATTACAATAGGTATAGTGTTAATTTCGAATCGTTTATACAGAGTTTAGTTTATTTCTTATTCTAGATTTTATGCAATCTATACAAAGATTACCTCTGATATCCCAGAAATAAATGAAGGAGACAGATGTGGTTGTCTCTGGTTTAATAAACTTTTGTAGCTTTTTTTCGTGCATGTGAATTCAGTTTCTGTCCACACCTGCGCATATATAAGATCAAAACTGTTAACTGCTTTTCAATTACTTGTATCCAAACCGTTACACATTTGATACATGTGATTGACTTACGATGGTATTTGTTTCGCAAAAAATACCATACTTTCAGTTTAGAGACAGATAACAAGATTATGTGAAAATGTTTCCTCTTTCTTATTTAATGTTTCTTCTGTCTTTTCTGATGATACAATTACAAGAGTTTTGATAATATCATTTAAAGGTTTCGTGTTCGCTTCTTGATTCCCATAATATGCATGTTTTTATCACTTAGTGATTAAAACTGGAATGATCTGATCTTTTTATATCGAATAACTTGAACCTTAGAAAGAAAATTGAAAACGTAACCGATCTTTATGTAAAATATGTGTTTAATCGTGGAAAATATCTAAACGTACATGATGTTTCTGACTTTTTTTTGCTCGGGACAGACCCTATTGGACAGATCCAAACACACTGCTACCTGTATAGTTATCATACAGTGGTTTGGAGTTATCGCGTAGGTAAAAAAAAAGAACTTACTGATACAAAATAATTCTGCAGAGAAGGTCGACTTCTGGTAAACAAATCAAGTGAACACGATTGTTTATACGGGGAACTTCGTAGATACACGATGTTTGTACGAGGACTGTTTAGTAAATATGTAGACTGGCTATACAACTTTATTCTCGAAATTTGCAATTTAGCTTAACTGGTAGTGTTGTTATCAGTAACACGCAATTATCAAAACTGAAACAAAATTAAAGTTTATTTAATAACCTTAGCAACGCACTAGTCGCCCAGTCGAACTTGTGACGTCTTAAATGTAAAGTCATCTTAACTGACTTTGCAAGTTTACAATATCTGCTGTACTCTTTAAATCCAATCTTGTTTTGTTTTTGGGCATTTGCGTTTATGAAAGTATTGATTCCTGTTCTTTTTAACTGACCTTCAACGTTATCTTGGTTTTAAAATAGGAAAGTATTTGTTCCATTTTCAAATTGAAGTGGCATTCTAATTCTAAAGTGCTGGTCCACCCTTGGTCACGAGGAATCCAAGACTGGCTACCACACACGAGCACCACGCCGAATTTCTGCATTTTACCGCGCATATTGATGTCTTATATTTATGTTGCAAGTATTCAACTCTAGCAAAATTATACAAATAATATTTACTGTAGAAAAAATGAATGCTACAATTGTAATGTTTTAATAATCTTGCAGGAAGGTCAGTAGAATGAATTCTAAGACATTTTTCGCGTATTCTTGTGTTCGTTTGACCTCATTTTAATGTCAGACCAAGTTTGTTTGTCCTAGAGAAAAGATGTTCATTTCGGATTCGAAAGACTGATTGAAATAAAACTTTAAAGGGACGGCACTCAAACGTTGTAAAATATATTCATAGAGTTGATGATTTTTTCTATAGAAAAAATGAAATATCATATTATGATGATTTTCTATGAAACGTGGAAACGTCGCTATAGTGTTTTCTATAGTTTCGAAATATCTTAATTTTGTACGGTGTTACGTCATTCTATTTTTATATTTTATTACTTACAGAACAGCTTAAGTGGAAAATCCATTCTACTTGATCCTCGGAGGATGGCCAAAACGAATACCAAGGCTCCGACTCGAAGTTTCTTCGAGTCAGCCATTTCCGTATGACTTCGAGGAGTTATGAATAGTCACTCGAATGAAATCCTCGAAATGACTCGAGATAAGATCCAGTTTGCGGAAAACACACTTGTATTGGTTTCTTTTGTTGCCGAGTCACTTGACGGAATTCTTTTGAGGGACTCCGAGGCGAACAAATAATTACCTATATAAATTTAAATGGGTCTTTTTCAGATTACTCGGTGCAGGGTAATTTTATTTTACATAGTTACACGCGATGACACACAGTATTTGTGAATAATAATAGTAGTAGTATCTCTTATTTTACATCAAAATAAGGCAGATTGCACTGTTCAATTATGTTATTAAATGACTTTTTGAGCGGATATGGCAATAATGTCATTTTCCATTTTATAATTCCTTCCAAATAAATATAAGAAAGACCATCTTCATAATGCAAAATAATAATTTTTGCTATGATATTGACGGAATTTATAGTGACTTGTGTGAATCAATTATTGCAGAAATGGATATGAAACTCCCGAAATATCAAGCCCCTTCTGCAAATAAAAGACATAAAATTAAGAAACCATACTGGAACGATACATTATCAGACTTATGGAATTCCTTATGTAAGAAAGAACAGGAGTTTCTAAAATGTAATGGAAATTATCGTGTGAAAACGGCATTAAGACGAGATTATATGACAGCTCGAAACCTATTTGATAAGACGTTACGTCAAACGGAACGTTCTAACAGAAGAACAAAAGCAATAGAAATAGAAACTATGACAACTAATAACCCGAACGAGTTCTGGGAAAAAATAAACAAGATGGGCCCAAGGAGGGATAATACAATACCGTGTGAGATTATAGATGACAATGGGAATGTTGTACGGAATGAGCGGGAAGTTTTGGTCAAATGGAAGCGAGACTTTAAAAAATTTATACAATGGTACAGACAACAGTGAATTTGATAGTGTGCATTACCATCAATCTAAAGTTCATAAGTTGCTTATTGAAAACAATATGAATGATCCGCTCTATACATCGAATATATCGCTGAACGGAAATATTACGTTTGAGGAAATAAGCAAACTTGTTATGAATGCAAAATCTCGTTCTGCGTGTGGATTTGATGAAATTCCGTATTTTGTATTGAAGTGTCCACCAGTTATCGCCATTCTGAAAGAACTATTTCAGTTAATATTCGATACAGGTATCATTCCTTCAATTTGGCGAAAGTCTATAATGTGTCCTATCTGGATGCATCATCAGACAAGAGAGTACCCATGAACTACAGAGGTATTAGTTTGTTGTCCTGTGTGAGTAAACTTTATACTGGATTTATCAATATAAGACTGTGTCAGTATCTGGAGGAAAACGAAATACCAGAAGATGAACAAAATGGTTTTCGAAGAAACAGGTCTTGCGAAGACCACGTGTTCACTTTGAATGGGATAATACGTAACAATTCCCCTGTGTTCACGGCATTTATCGAACTACGTAAATGCTTTGACTTTATCGATATAGACATGATGTTGTACAAACTATTGCTAAATGGAATTGACGGGAAGCTGTATACTTCTATCAGGAATATATACCAGCAATCTAGTGCGTGCGTTCGTGTGAATAATAAGCTAACAGACTGGTTTACATGTACCACAGGGGTGAAACAAGGAGATTCGACGTCGCCGACCATCTTTTCAATATTCGCGAATGACCTAGTGAAGGAGGTCAATGAACTTGGTCTTGGGTTCGACCTTGATGGTAGAAAGCTTTCAATGTTGTTATATGCCGATGATATAGTTTGTATCGCAAAGACAGAGGAAGACCTGCAGCGCATTCTAGACAAGTTACGTGACTGGTGTAGACGATGGCGCGTACTAATCAATACTGATAAATCTAAATGTACTCATTTTCGTCGAGGTCGCGCTTCGACTACAGAGAAGTCATTCAAAATTGGTGAGAATGTTCTAGAACTTGTCGATAGTTACAAATACCTTGGAGTGATGTTTCATTGCAAAGGCGATTTTACTCAGAATGCTGACATTCTCTCTAAAAGCGCGGGAAGGGCTCTTGGAAAAGTCATATCGCGATTACGATCACTAAAGGAATTCGGCTGTAAAACCTTTGAGAAACTTTATGACTCATGTGTTGTGCCAATCATGGATTATTGTTCGAGCGTGTGGGGATACAGGAAGTTCCAGTGCATAGACAATGTTCAACATCGGGCGATACGCTACTACTTAGGAGTACATAGGTTTGCTCTTATATTGGCTATAACTGGAGACATGGGCTGGATACCTTCAAATATCAGACGCTGGACTAATATGATACGTTATTGGAATAGACTATTATTACTTGACGACACTAGAATTACAAAACAGGCTTTTAATACGGATTATAGAAACTGTCGCAATAATTGGTGCAGTGAGCTGAAAGATGTTTTAACAAAAGTAGGTCTTATAGACCACTTCAATAACCGTACAGTTATCCAATTAAACAAAGCAAACACACATATAAGGAACTATTACTTAAATGCCTGGAAGGAAAATGTTATAACGGTACCTAAATTACGAACTTACAGACTGTTTAAAACTGAATTTAAAAAAGAACAGTACGTAGATTTAAATTTAAAACGTAATGAACGATCTCTTCTTGCACAGTTAAGGTGTGGCATTTTACCAATTCGAGTAGAGACTGGGCGATATATAGGAGAACGCATCGAGCAAAGACTCTGTAAAATGTGTGATACGGGACTAATTGAAGACGAAATCCACTTTGTTATCAATTGTACTTTTTACAACAATTTAAGGTTGCAACACTTTAATGACATTGCTTTATGGGATATTTACTTAAGCATGAGCAGTAGTGAATATTATGATGGTTTTGGCGTTTTAACCTCACTTAACCCCATATTCCTATTTTATAAGTGGACTTTAATCTTACCCTAAACTTAAAATACTAACTTGGTACCCTTGGTACCCTGAAAATCTTTGGTTAAACCAAACGAAAACCTCCGGTTTAACCAAAAAACATTTGATTTGATGGACGTCAACCTAACCTTATTTAACCTTTAGTCCTTGGTCCGGACAGACCAATGCCGGACAATTTAAAACCCACAGGTTTTAAACCCAGTAAAAAGTTTTAAACACATATAATATAATGAGTTTACAGAATAAAATATATTGTTTGAAGGAAAGAAGATTTACTGATAATATAAATCCTCATTATGTTACAACAAAAAACGGGAGAAAAATGATAATGGCTACCTGTTCGTCTTGTGGAAGAATGAAATCAAAGTTTGTTAAAAGTACAGGGGGTAATTTAGATATTCACAAAGCAATGTTACCTTTATTACCTAAGAAAGGTTTAACACTCCCAGGATATAATTATTGTGGGCCAGGAAATCCTTTAGATAATGGACCCCCTGTCAATGAACTGGATGCAGTATGTATGGACCATGACTTTTGCTATGACAGTGGTGTAAAAAAGGGTACATGTGATAAGCAAATGCTTTCCAATTTTTAATAACACTAAATCAAAAACATTTGGAGAAAAGATTGCAAAACATTTAGTTGTAAAGCCTGCAATTAAAACGAAATACAAACTTGGGTTAGGACAAAAGTCAAAAAACGGGAAAAGGGGGTAGAGTATACCCCCGAAATCACATGGAGCGATGAATTAGCAGAAGAATTACACAAACCAATAAAAAGAAAATTTAGGAAACGAAGAGTGATAGTTAATGATATTGATGATACTTGGTCAGCTGATTTAGTTGACATGCAAGCTTTTTCAAAATATAATAAAGGAGTAAAGTACTTGTTAACCGTTATTGATATATTTAGTAAATATGCTTGGGTTATTCCATTAAAGAATAAAACTGGAGAATCTGTTACTGAAGCATTTGAAAAAATAATTTCAGAAGGTAGAACACCAACAAATTTATGGGTAGATGAAGGAAAAGAATTTTATAATAAAAAGTTTGAATCATTTTTGAATAAATATATGATTAATATGTATCATACATTTAATGAAGGAAAGGCTGTAGTTATTGAAAGATTTAATAGAAGTTTAAAAAGAATAATGTGGAAATATTTTACAGCAAAGTATACTTATACTTATTTAGATAATTTGCAGGAAATGGTTGATAAATATAACAAAACAAAACATTCTTGTATAAAAATGACACCAACCGAAGCCAGTAAAAGCTTAAATAAAGGTACTGTTTACTTTAATTTATATGGTAATTTAAAGATACCAAAGAGTAAAGCAAAATTTAAAATTGGTGATCGTGTTCGCTTAAGCAAACTTAAAAGACATTTTGAAAAAGGATATACACCAAACTGGACAGAGGAGATATTTATAATTTATAAAATTAATAATACAAATCCCAGAACATACACTATTAAAGATTTAAATGATGAAATAATTCAAGGTTCATTTTATGAACAAGAACTTTTACCTACTACACAAGAGGTTTTTAGAATAGAAAAAGTTATCAGACGAGACTATAAGAAAAAACAAGCTTTAGTAAAATGGAAAGGTTATAGTGAAAAATTTAATAGCTGGGTACCATTTAGTGAATTGGAAGAAATTTAATTTAAAAAATATATTATATAAATGAGTCATAAAAATCTAATTTTTAATAATCGAATAGAAACAATAGATCAATTAATTATTAACTTAACTAAACTAGCTGCTGCTTACAGAAAAAGTTATAAATTTTGTGGGAGAGTAAGTACCGGATTATATATTACAGCAGGTATCTTTGGTTGCTCAGCTGCATTAGCACTTGTTCCAGCTATTCCTATATTTGTAGCAGTTGCTGGCGCTGTTCCATCAGTAATTACCATATTTACTAACAGACTAAAACTTGACGACAAGAAATTTATTTTAAAAGCACATCATCACAAAATAAAACAACTAATAACAAAAGCACGGATTGGAAAAGTAAATAAAGAAGAAGAGAAAAAAGTTATTCAAGTTATTTTTACAATACTATTAGAAATGCAGGAAGAAAAAAATATTCAATGCCTTTTGAAACGTATATGAAGGAATTTAAACTTAACGGATATAAAAGTAAAAAAGAAGAAGAGCTGTATTAAATTTTACGTGCGTTTTTAAAAAAATTTTTCTATAAGAATATTATATATGGTTAATAGAAAGGTAGATAGAATGATTATGCCGAAATTATCTAGCACTTTAGGAGAAATAATGAATCCAGACAAAAATTTATATAAAAAAGTTCTTAAAAGAAGAAATGTTATTAAATCAAAACTTGATCAAATAGTTAGTGATGAATATAAAAATCATGTCATTGATAAATTACAAAATGTTATAGATCCTTATCTTTTAAAAAATAATTTATTTGAATGGGGCTGTGGTTGTCTATTAACTGAAGAAGAAAATGCTGATAGATTATGTGATTGTCCCAGACCAAATAATCATCGAAACAACCCTAAAAAAGTTATTGCAACCAATTGTGACACTAATGAAGAAAAAATATATAGAAGCACTTACGCAGCATTTAAAGACCGTGATATTAATTCTGGATTAATAAAAATGTGCTGCGAAGGGAAAAACAGAGTAAAAAGTGGAATATCAAAAACTAATGGAAAAAGATATAAATTTAAATATTTTATTTCTTCTTAAACTTTATTTATTTTATTATTTTTTTAATCCTTTTTTGCTTAACGAATTTTATTTTCTAAATATAATATATAGATGGAAATTGAGAGATCTACAAAGCAATATTATAAGAAATTTGAAATTAAAATTACATATAGACATGATCCAAAAAGTCAATTATATTTAACTATAAACGACTCTTATGAAATACTTAAATCTGAACTTAAAACTTTAAAAGGTATAAAAATAAACGTTGTTTTAAAAATTTTTGCAAAAATGGATAAAACTGACACAATATATAAATCAGCTTATTTTCAATCAAAGGCTTTAGAAATTATTAATACAAATGAAATAAAAAAAAACACTTTACGTCAAGCTTTTGATGAAATAATAAATAGAATTGGTAATTGGATTTCTGAAGGAAGCGGCTGGAGAATAGAGTCAGTTGATGCTCATTATATAAATAGATATAAGTATAGTCCATTGGCTGCTTCAAGTTATTTAGAGTTATCAAAACCATTACAACATCCAATGAAAGGATTAATAAATATAAAGAATGATGATAACGAATGTTTTAGATGGTGTCATTTAGCTTATAGATTTCCTGTTGAAAAAGATCCTCAAAAAATTTCAAAATATAAAAAACATATAGAAAAACCTAATTATAAAGGAATAAAGTTTCCTGTTACATTAAATCAAATACCTAAAATAGAAGTTTTAAATGAAATATCATTTAATATATTTGGTTATGAAGAAAATAGTATTTATCCATTGTACATATCAAAATATCAATACGAAGAACACTGTGATATGTTATTAATCAGTAAAGATAAAATAACACATTATGTTTGGATAAAAGACTTTAATAGATTAATGTTTAATAAAACAAAACATGCAAATAAAAAACACTTCTGTAAAAGCTG
This sequence comes from Mercenaria mercenaria, assembly GCF_021730395.1. Lineage (NCBI taxonomy): Eukaryota > Metazoa > Mollusca > Bivalvia > Venerida > Veneridae > Mercenaria > Mercenaria mercenaria. The sequence goes on along the minus strand of NW_026462918.1, from coordinate 21,806 downwards.
TCTGCAACATTTTTCTCAAGAAAGAATATTAAATGAACACATACCAAATTGTTTAGCTATTAATGGTACCCAAGGTGTAAAAATGCCAAAAGAGGGAAGTAAAGTACAATTTAAAAAATATCATAAAGGTTTAGCAGTACCTTTTGTAATTTATGCTGATTTTGAATCAATAACTAAAAAAGTTTTAACTGCTTTACCATCACCCGAATCTTCATTTACTGAACCATATCAAAATCATATAGATTGTGGTTACGGCTATAAAGTTGTTTGTTGTTATGACGATAAATATACTAAACCAACCCAGATTTATAGAGGCCCTAATACAGTTTATAAATTTATTGAAAAAATGCTTGAGGAAGAGGAATATTGTAAAGAAATATTTAAAGAGCATTTTAACAAAGAACTAAGAATGTCTAAACAAGATGAAATTGAATTTAAAAAACAAAAGTTTTGTCATATCTGTGAAAAAGAATATATAGAAGATTCAATCAAAGTAAGAGACCACTGTCATATAACAGGGAAATTCAGAGGAAGTGCTCACTTAGAATGTAATATTAATTTTAGACTAACACACAAAATTCCTGTTATTTTTCATAATTTAAGAGGTTATGACGGTCATTTTATTATGCAACAAATAGGGAAATTCAAAAAAGAAATTAATGTTATTCCTAACAATATGGAAAGATATATGGCATTTATGATAAGTGATTTAATTTTTATTGATTCATTCCAATTTATGTCTCAATCATTGGATAACCTAGTAAAAAATATTCCAGAATTTAAATACACATTAACTGAATTTGATAAAAATATAGAATTATTAAAAACAAAAGGTGTTTATCCATATGATTACATAGATTCATTTAAAAAATTCAAAGAAACAGAATTACCTCCTAAAGAAGAGTTTTATTCAATTTTAAATGAAACACACATATCTGACAACGAATATGAACATGCTAAAAATGTTTTGGAATAAATTTAAAATTAAAACAATGGGAGAATATCATGATCTATATTTAAAAACTGACGTATTACTTTTAGCTGATGTATTCGAAAATTTTAGAAAACTATGTTTGGAGTACTACAAATTAGATCCTTGTCATTATTTTAGTAGTCCTGGTTTAGCTTGGGATGCAATGTTAAAAATGACTGGAATTAAGTTAGATTTAATAACTGATATTGATATGTATCTTTTTATTGAAAAGGGACTGAGAGGAGGAATAAGTTATATTTCAAACAGATACAGTAAAGCAAACAATAAATATATGAAAGATTATGATCCTGAATTAGAATCTAAATACATTATATACCTCGACGCCAATAACCTTTACGGTTGGGCCATGTGTCAACCTTTACCCTTTGGAAACTTTAAATTTATATCCGAAAAACAATTCAAGAAATTAATTGCAAAAGGTAAAACTAACTTTATAATTGAATGTGATCTTGAATATCCAAAAGAATTACATAAAACCCACAACGATTATCCTTTAGCTCCTGAAAAAATTAAAGATACCCGATCAATGGCTTTCTGACTATAGTAAAACTATTAAAGAAGAATTTGAAATAGGAAAAAGTAATGTAAAAAAATTAGTTCCAACTTTAATGAAAAAACAAAATTATGTAGTTCATTTTAAAAATCTTGAACTATATACACAATTAGGGTTAAAAGTAACAAAAATACACAAAATATTAACTTTTAACGAAAGTCCTTGGTTAAAAAAGTATATTGATTTTAATACTCAAAAAAGATCTAAAGCAAAAAATTCATTTGAAAAAGACTTTTTTAAGTTAATTAACAATTCTGTATTTGGTAAGACGATGGAGAATTTACGCAAGAGGGTTAATATAAAATTAACACATGATGAAAACCTTTTAGTAAAATACATAGCCAAACCTTCATTTGTTAGTTCAACGATGTTTAACAAGAATTTGTTTGGTATTCATAGAATAAAAGAAAGTTTGTTATTAAACAGACCTTGTTATGTTGGAATGTGCATTCTAGATTTATCAAAATATTTAATGTATGATTTTCATTATAATTACATTAAGGAAAAGTACGAGGATTTAGCAAAGCTTTTATTCACTGACACTGATTCATTATGTTATGAAATAAAAACCAAAGATGCATATGACGATTTTTATAAGGACACAGATTTATTTGATAATAGTGATTACGATAGTAATTCAAAATTTTATTTCGACAATAATAAAAAGTAATTGGAAAATTTAAAGATGAAGCTGCCGGCATTCCCACTGCTGAATTTGTCGGATTGAGAAGTAAAATGTATTCTTATTTATTAGAAAATGAAGTTAATGTTAAAAAATGTAAAGGAATTAAAAAACTTGTTGTTAAGAAAACAATAGTTCATAAAAATTACAAAGATACTTTGTTTAATTCAACCCAAAGTAATCACACCTTTAAAGTTATTCGTTCTGATAAACACAATCTTTCCAGTTATGTTATAAATAAAACATCTTTATCATGTTATGACGATAAAAGATATATTCTTGATAATGGTATTGATACATTAGCTTATTCTTAAATTATAGAACCATAAATTGTTAACTGAATATTCATAACGTTTAAAGAATTAATATAAATAACATCATTTATTTTAAATTCATTAGCATAATTAATAGAAATAGATTCATTTTTTCTATTATTTTTTTGCATTGCAACTTTGAAGAATTACATTTTCTTTATTTTTTAGTTGTAATTTAGCTTCTCCTTTAGCTAATTTAATTGCATCAACAAGAATAAATTTTGTTTAATTGTCACATTATTACCATTTTGAACTAAACCAGGACTAGCATTTACAGTTTTCCATTGAAATAATCCACTATCGGTATCTTGAGTTAAAAACAATGGAGGTTTTCTTATTAATTGTCTTTCTATTTTATTTACTTTTTCATTTATATTATTGAATATTCCCATTATATTAATTATTCCAGTTAAATAAAAACACAGTAATTAATAAAAACTAAAGATTAACTCAAAAGTTTGTTTCTATCATAAGATACAGATTCATTCGATATGTAGAATCTGATGTAACTATTCTTCAAAAGCGTAAAATTTATTTCTGTAGATGATGAACTGTCATAAGGATGAATGTCAAACATTGTCCCTTGTTTTAGATAAACTTTTTTCTTATAAATAGATATTTTGTGCGATTCAATACCAAAGTCCTCAGCTGCTATATTTACATTATCGAATATACTAAGAAATGGATCATCACTATCATTCCACCACCTAAATATAGAATGTGATATTGGGCTTTTATGGCTTTTACTCGGTTCAGTTTCTCAAAAACCAGAAGCCTTAGAGCTTAGATATTTGACATGTAGCATTGCCTAGTGGACCTCTACTAAAATTGTTCAAATCATGACCCCGAGGTCAAAATTGAACCCGCCCCAGGTGTCACTTGATTTTACATAGGAAAATCTTCAAAAAATTTCTAAAAATAAACCAGAAGGCCTAGAGCTTAGATATTTCACATGTAGCATTGCCTTGTGGACCTCTACAAAATTTGTTCAAATCTTGACCCCCGGGGTCAAAATTGACCCCGCCCTAGGGGTCACTTGATTTTACATAGGAAAATATAAAAAAAATCTTCTTCTCAAAAACCAGAAGCCCTAGAGCTTAGATATTTGACATGTGGCATTGCCTAGTGGACCTCTACTAAAGTTGTTCAAATTATGACCCGGGGGGTCAAAATTGACCCCGCCCTAGGGGTCACTTGACTTTACATAGGAAAATCTTCAAAAGTTTTCTAAAAATAAACCAGAAGGCCTAGAGCTTAGATATTTCACATGTAGCATAACACAGTGGACCTCTACAAAATTTGTTCATATCATGACCCCCCTGGGTCAAAATTGACCCCGCCCCAGGGGTCACTTGATTTTACATAGGAAAATCTTCAAAAATTTTCTAAAAATAAACTAGAAGGCCTAGAGACTAGATATTTGACATGTAGCATTGCCTAGTGGACCTCTACAAAATTTGTTCAAACCTTGTCCCCCGGGGTCAAAATTGACTCCGCCCTAGGGGTCACTTGATTTTACATAGGAAAATCTTTAAAAAAAATTCTAAAAATAAACCAGAAGGCCTAGATCTTACATAATTGACATGTAGCATTGCCTAGTAGACTTTTACAAAATGTATTCAAATCATGACCCCTGGGGTCAAATTGACCCTGCCCCATGGGGTTACTTGATTGTACATAGAAAAACCTTCAAAATTTTCTAAAAATAAACCAGAAGAGCTTAGATATTTGACATGTAGCATTGCCTAGTGGACCTCTACATAAAGTTTTCAAATCTTGTTTTTAAAGTTACTTAAAGAAAATTTCAACTATATTTTCTCATAATTCTTTTGATTGATTTCTGTTATGATCTTTTGACCTTGAAGACTTGTCCTTAAGTGCAATGATAACAGGTGAGCGATATAGGGCCATCATGGCCCTCTTGTCTTTCTTTTTAAATTTAAGAATTATTTCAGCTAAATCATCAAGTCGTTTTGTTGTAGCAACTTCAGAAGCAGATAGATTGTCAACAACACCCTTTGTTCTAGCTAATTGTGTTTCTTGTTTTAGAAAAACATTTTTTACTTTTGTAATTTCTTAAGCATTAGTGGTAATTTCTTCAACATTAGTGGTTATTGCTTTAGTATTAGCAGTAATAACTTGGGTATTAGCAGTGATTGATTCTCCTTGTTTACCTGATATTTCAACTACAGAGTCCAAATCATTTATTATTTTTTTAATTTATCATTAAATTCATTAATATCTTTTTGTAATAAACCTGTAAGTTTACTTAACTCTTCGTACTTTATATTGTGACGTGCATCAACATTATTAATCATGTCTACAAGTTGTTTCTTCAAATTTTCTAGCTGATCATTAATTATGTTAATTGCTTCAGTATTAGCAGTAATTAACTCTCCTTGTTTAACTGATTTTTCAACTACAAAGTCCAGTTCATTTTTATGTTCTTCAACTTTAGCATTAAGCTGCGTCATATCTTCTTGTATTTTTTTTTTTTTGTAATATTATTTAATTCTGCATACTTTAAATTGTGACGTGTATCAATTTGTTTTTTAAAGTCATCTATTTTAGAATTGAGCTCTTTTTTAAGGTTATCTAATGCTGTGTCATGATCATCACCTCTTTGTGAAGCTGCCTTTTCCAATTCAGATTTACTAATAAATCTTTATGCTTTTTTTCAGTTTCAGTATTTAGTTTATTTATTTCTGTTCTAATTTCTAACTGATACATATTTTGTAACGTTTTCTCAGCTTCAATAATCTTGTCTTTTAGTTCTTCATGTTTAATCATACTATCTTTTAATTCTTGAACTTGAGTGTATAACTTTTCAAAATTGGCTCTAAATACTTTTTTTATGTTGTCATCTGTCAAATCAGATTTCTCTTCAAGTTCTTTAATAGAATCAACCATAGCTTTCATTTCTTCTCCAAGTTTACCTTGTAATTCAACTATTAATAATGAATTCTTTTTAAAATCTTATGTTAATTCTTTAATATTCTTTACTTCTGCTTCTAGTGTTTGTTTTATACTTTTGGTATCTTCAAGTTTATAGTCATCTATTACACTTTGAATTTTTTTATACGTAAACCGTCTTGGAACTGCATCAGCGGGTTTATCTGGATTTCCTAGGTTGATTATTTCATTACCTCCCATATCTAATGCTCTATTCATTGTGTTATCAAGTTCCTTATTTCTGTGAAGATATGATTCCATGTCCTTTTTAAGCTTTTTGTATTGTTTTTTAGTAGCATAATCACTTAAATCGATATCAAATTTAACTTTACTTATACTGTCAGGTTCACTTATTTGTTCTATATTATTAAAAACTCCCATTATATATTACCAGTAAAGTTTTTTCTAAAAAACTTCCTTGGTTTGTCAATATATAAGAAATCATATTTTTGATTTGTTGCATTAGTAAAAGATTAGGGTTAATATTTTGTTCATTACAGATCATATCATTTTCTCGTTTACCTGGACTTTCAAATAAAATATAATGTGAACAGTTAATTCGAATATCTTTTGGTGTTTTATAGTAAGACTGACTTAAATAAATAACACAACAGTTTTTGTGACGCCCTTGAATAAAGTATTTTGTTATTTCATTTTGAACTTTTTTATCTTCACATACAAAATCATCAAATATTACTACTTTTTGTTTTTCTGATTCAAGGTTATCGCATGGTTCAATTTGGTTGGAATCAGTTGAATATTCAAGTATTTCATTTGGATCTACTTTAATTTTTTTTTGCAATTTCATTTAAGTGATTTATTAAATCCTGATATTTAGATTGTTCTAGGTTTTTAGCATACAAGTATAATTTATCATAATATATAAGAGGTTTTCGAAGTATATGCATTAGTGTATTTGTTTGTCCAGATCCAGAAGATCCACATATTAACATTCTAAAACATGAATCCGGCATAAAGGGATATTGCTTAAATTGTTTAAACTTATTAGATTTATCACTTTTTTATCATAATTTGGAATTTCCATTTATATATAATATTACATTATCTTATATTATCTTACAATATCTTACAATATCTTACATTATCTTACATTATTATATAAATGCAATCGAAACTTAATGAAATAAGAATAAGAAAAAACTTAGTCGGGCAAAAGATGAGAGCTCTTAGAGAAGAAATAATGAAAGAAAAAAATAAGAAAGCTACAAATCGGGATATATACACTGAAATTTATAAGCCAATTACTGAAGGAATAGAAAGCCAAAAAGAACAATTATCAAGTCAGTTAAAAGCATTACCTGGAATTAAGGAGCAATTAGCGTTACTAGGTGATGAAATTAAAGATATACAAACATACCAGGGTTTACCACAGCTATTCCAAGAACCATCACCATTATTACCATCAAAACCGGCTCCCTATACACCAATAGATTGGGGAGATGAATTTCGGGAATTAGAAGATTATGGAAGAGAAAAGATGGGAATAACTGAAACAACTGATGATACAACTGAAGAATCAGAAGAAGAATTGGGAGCAAGACCAAAAGAATTTATAGTTGATTTTAATAAAGACATTGATTTAACACTTTTAGGTAAAGAATATAACACACCACAAGAAGTGTTTGAATATTTTCACAGCAAATCTAAAGATCCTGAAGAAAAAATGACTAGGGAAGAAGTAAATAATATCATAGAACATGCATCCAATGAAATAAAAAAATTGGGTAATGAATCTGGTGCAATAACCAGAATGAAAAATCCCACAGATCTTGATTTAAAGCAAAAGGAAGCAATTATAGCCGAGAAGAAAAATTAAAAAAATATAGAGAAACGATTAAAGATATTCTTAATCAAGGAAAAAAGTATATGGGAAAAGGAATAAATCGTCATAATCAAAAACAAAGTTTTCTTAAAGAACCAAAGGTTCTGAATCCATATAAAGTTTCACCAAATGGACAATATGGTAATTTAATTATTAATTTAAATAAACTTTACGGACAAAACAAATTAATTGCTAAGGATAGAATAAATGGAAAAGAAGTCATTAACACTAAAGTAGATGATAATTTAATTGATTTGATTAATAAAAGATATAACAATAATAAAAAACATTCAATACATTCTAGAAAAATATTTAAAGAATTAACAGAAAAATCAGGATTGCCTATCAATAAAAGATCTATGAAATTTAAAAAAAGTAATTAGGGGACAAGGTTATGACGTTTGTCCATGTAATCCAAAAGAATTGGTTAATGACTTGGAGTTAATTTGTGGTTCAATTATTGCTGGAAATAATAATGAAGAACTAAAAAATGAAGGTATTAACATAATTGATGAACTATATAAAATGAATAAATTGTTACCAAAAGAACATGAAGTGTTTTATAAAAAATATGTTTCTTGAATATATAAATGGAACAAAAAATAGTATTAAGTTCTGAAACAGTTAAAAATGATAACAAAAATACTCCAAGTGATTTTACAATCAGATTTAGTCGTTCTTTAATTTTAGATAAAAATAAAACTTATGTTGTTGGTTTGGATAGTATTAACACTATGACCTATTCTTGGCATAATATTAGTGATGAATATGACAATAAAATAATTCGTTATGATAATGGTAAGGGTTGGAAAGATATTATATTTACAAATGGTTCTTACAGTTACACAGATATTAATAATTATATTAGGGAAACATTAATAAGTAATGATGATTTTGAATTTGATAAATCAGAAATTGCTCTAATAAGTTTGGAATTTGATTTAAGTAGTTTTAACATTTTGATTTCAATTAAAGATAATTTTATGTTGGATTTGGAAATATCAAATTTTCATACATTGCTTGGATTTGAGAAAAAAAATTGAGAAATACTGAATGGGGAACTACAACACCAAATATAACTAACTCTGTGGATACAATTTACATTCATTGTGATTTTATTGATAATTCACTTGTTGATGGTAATTTCAGTGATATTATCTATGCTTTAAGTACTGCAGATTTAACAAGAGCTTATCCATTTACAAAAGAACCACAAAGAGTTGGATATTCTGAAATTAATAAATATATTATAAATTCAATAAGCTTTTAATTAATAATGCAGCTTCATTAATTGATCAGTTAGTGGTTAAACAAAATGGAAAATTGTTTATGATTGTAATAATTTATACAAAGTAATAAATGTAAAAAATTTAGTTGAACTATCTGATGATTATGCAAGATCAACTGGAACAAACGAATATATTTATTTAGATACTACTGCTACTGCTGCCGCTGATGATGATTTAGGTTTCAAACAGAGAAAGGATTTATTCAAGGGTGGTAATGAGGTAAATGCTAAGATTCCATTAAATAATTATTCATTTTTTCAGGGTTTAGAAACTAATATTTTACCTCCAAGTCAAATTCAAATAACACTACAGCTAACAAATGATGATGAATTGATTTTTAGAGCTAATGCCGCCGATACTGGTAGAGTAATTGTAACAAAATTAATTCTATGGGTTCCACGTTTGATTTTTAATGAATTTGGACTTGATCTAATTGCTAAAAGATTTACAAAAGCAAGATGGTCATACCTTCGGGAAATGGTGACACAATCGAATGATACACAACAGATTAATACAACCTTTAGAATAACAGCTGATATAACAAAACCACAACATGTATTTGTTTATTTACAACGACCTGACAAAAGTAATTCACAAGAACATAACCCACATTTATTAGATACATTTAAAGTTAATTCAGCAGATGATAATTGCACTTTAAGCTCCTGTCGTCTTGAAGTTGGTAATGGTGTTTTTTATCCAGAAACAGAATACACAAGTATATCAAGAATATATGACGATGTAATTAATTATTATTATAAACAAAATAACAAAACTACTGGAAGTCTTTTAAATAGATTTAATTTTCAAAGTTTGTTTGGATTTGTTCATTTTAACTTGGAATATAAAAAGGAAGTAATAACGGAAGATCCTAAGCATATCACATTACACTTTCGTTTAAATACACTTCCCACTGCAAGATATCGTGCTTACGCAATTGTATTGTATGAAGAAACAGTTGAAATAAATACTATTGGAAATGAACTTGTTATTGTTTAAATAAAATAAATTTTAAATATATAATGTCATCAAATTATATTGAATATAAAGTTAACCTTACAGATGGACAAAAGAAAAATTTAGCACCAGCTTATAATAATAGAATTCCACATACTTTTAGACTAAAACATGAACAATTACGTGGAAACTTCCCTTTACTTTTAACAAAAACACAAATTAATCAAATTGAAAAGTCTATTAGAAATAAGAAGGGATTAGAAATTACAATTTCAAAAAAACAAATGTCCAGTCAAGGTCAAAATGGTGGATTTTTAGGAGCTTTGGCTGGTTTGTTAGGAAAACAATTCTTCCAATGGCAGCAAAAATAGTTCCAAAAATATTAGCCCCTCTAGGCATCGGAGCCCTTTCTGGGCTGGCCAGTACTGGTGTTAGTAAAATACTTGGAAATGGTATGATTTCGGTAGCTAATGATAAGAAAAATATAATATCACCATATCTTACACCTAATCAAAGAAAGCAACTAGTAGGATCTGGAGTGATTAAATTAACACAAAAACAGAAACAAAATGGCGGGTTCCTGGGTATGCTGGCTGCTAGTCTAGGAATACCTTTGATTACATCTTTGTTAAGTGGTAAGGGACATGGCCGGGGTATACAGATTGATTCTCAACGAAGACCGTACAGACGAATTCCTATAGTAAAAAAATAATAAAATTTATAAACAAACCTATTTCTAACTTTGAAATTGAACAATGGGTAAAACAATTAAAAAATAAAAACTTTAGGGGTGTATTTAGTAGAAATAATTTACCAAAAACGAAAGAAAAGGTTGAATGTGGAATTATAAATTTGGACGACTCTGCTGGTCCTGGAACACATTGGGTTTGTTACTTTAATACTTTGTACTTTGACCCATTTGGACTTCCTCCGCCGAAAGAAGTATTTAGATATATACCTGGGGTTAAGTATAACAACATACAATATCAAGACAAAACAAGTACACTCTGTGGATATTATTGTTTATTTTTCATAAAAATGTTACAAAATGGTATAAACATTTATGATTTATTGTATAAAATACTAAAAGTTAACAATCAAAGAGTAAATGAACAAACAATGATAAATTATTTTAATAAAATGAGTTAAAATGTATCAAGAACATAATATTCTTTACTACTAACAAAAATGTACCATAAACGTTATATTCCATACTACTCTCAAAAGCGTATGTTCAATCATGCATATGCCTATGGCATACTCAAACGGTTGATTAATTCTCACAACATAAAAGTATTATGATATTCAATCATGCATATGCCTATGGCATACTCAAACGGTTGAGTGATTTCAGTTGTTTGTACTTAAATCTTGTAATACTTGCAACTTTTTAAAAACTATATTTCTTGTATCTGAGCGTATCAATTTATCCAGCATTTCTAAACATTCAGCACATTCATCTGAAGTTGATGGGTCGCGGGTAAATTCGTCGGTTATTTTTCGTTCGTCTGAGAAGGATTCTTCCAATTTCTTTTTTACTTCATTGTATTTGGTTTTTCTTGTAGTGCGTGTTGTTGTTTTTTTTTCGATGCCAATTGATGTTGTAATTTTATTATATCTTGTTTTAAATGTTCGTTGTCTTCCCAAAGTTTTTGTAATTCGTTCGGTTCCCAGACGTATTGTTTAAGAAGTTCGTAATATTGTTTGCAATATGAATTATTCCATTTCTATATTTCGTGGTCATTGGGGTATTTTTCTCTCAAATATACAGTCAGATCATCAATATCTCGGTAAAACTCTTGAATACTCCTGAAATGAAATAAAGAAATAGTTCTTTAAAGTTTTGTACCACTTACGTATTCTACAACGTATATATTGTTTACATTCATATCAAAATATTCAATCAGCGGGCTAATAGTCTAAAATTAGTAAAAAGATATATAACAAAATATAACCTACATTATAGTCCTTTAAAACTCCTTTCTGTTCTCTTGTTGTATTTTACACTAGCAAAGAATGTTCTGGTGTTAATCAGTTAGGTTTGTGTTGCAAAATACGCTATATTTGTTTACACGTAGCTTAACAACCGTTCATAACCATTTTCAGAAAATGTCACGTAAAATCCCAGTATAACATTTTCAGAAAAAATATGTCAGTTATTTATAACCCGGTTTTCCGAAAATACGAGAAAACGAAAGTAAAGTAAATATGCCAGTTATTTATAACCAGGTTTTCCGAAAATACGAGAAAACGAAAGTATAGTTAAAATCTATGTTTTTAAATTGTCCGGCATTGGTCAGTCCGGACCAAGGACTAAAGGTTAAATAAGGTTAGATTGACCCTTCAACCTTACGTCCATCAAATCAAATGTTTTTTGGTTAAACCGGAGGTTTTCGTTTGGTTTAACCAAAGATTTTCAGGGTACCAAGGGTACCAAGTTAGTATTTTAAGTTTAGGGTAAGATTAAAGTCCACTTATAAAATAGGAATATGGGGTTAAGTGAGGTTAAAACGCCAAAACCATCATAATATTCACTACTATGAGCGACTCTGAGAAACTTGTATATCTTGTGAACACTCACCCAAGAAGATTAGCTAAGTTCTTAGTGGATGCATATTTAAAGCGTAAAAATTGTCTGTTTCACTGAAAATTCGTGTTCTATTTTTGTGTATTAAATGTGAAACCTTTCTTATATAATTATGTATGACGAAAGATGATTTCGTTACACTGAATTGTTTTTATTTTTTATTATAACATGATAATATTATAACATGATAAGACTGCGTCAAACTGTAGTTGCTACAAATGTATTGATAACTTTGTTCACACTACATCTTTATATATGTTAAAATATGAGGTGACTTATAGGCCCACAGGGCCGGGTGCAAATAATTTGTTATATGAAAATTGTATTATTTATTTGTAAATTGCACATGTCACGTTAATAAATAAACATTTACTTACTTTACTTATTATAGTGGTGTTACATGTATAATTTCAACTCGGAGTTCCGTCAATTAATTTCTCAGAGTGACACGACGAAATTCCGCTCAAGTAATAGAACTATATAACAGTCGGTACTCCGAGTCAGAATAAGGCAGTACTTGGATAAATTCCTCCCAATGCAAGATTATTCTCTCGAGGAATAACGGAAAGTGGGTTTTCCGCTTGAGCAGATCTGTATAACGGTAAAAGTTATACTAAACTGAACGTAATGGGAACAAAGTCGCAAAGTCACTCTACGTATTTAATGACAAACTCTCGCACACGTACAACTGTTTATGAATTTGGCTAAACTGTATGAAGCGATTTTGATATAGGTGAAGTTGGTTCTTGATAGATGATATATCAATTTCTTAAAAAGGTCATGACAAGCACATTTTGGAGTGAATCAGCTTACTTAAAATCGGTTTATATTTTCTTTACGAGAAAATCATATCCGTGTTCATTATCAAAGCATCCATGAAGATTATTCATTGGACGTGAATGAAATAGTTCTATAAATAAACGCCGGACTTCAATATTTTACGATTTTGACATTTCATATAGTCCGACATTTTATCGAAATTATAAATTTCCCTTTAGAGCGTTCCGCAAAATATCTTGCGGAAGGTTTTACAAGTTCACAGCGGCAGTGACTGAGAAGCGATAACTTAATACCAACAACGGACAAAGAAACCTATTTTACACACCAATTGAACATACTGTCTTACTGAAAATATTGAAGATCTGTCCGCACTCTCAAAGTGAAATTTACATCCATGCACTTTCACAACACAACACGAAACTGTCAAATCTTCTTTATTATAAAGAATGATTTTTGACGAAAAAATAATCTCACGGTCGGCTTTGAAAAAAACTGCGGCCGGTTACTTACATACTGTCTGTGTAGTATGCATATGTTTATAATCAATGGGTGTAATCAGCATTTATTGGTTTTAATTTAATTAAAAGTTATTTCAATAAATTATTAGTTCATATCAAAGCAGTTTGAAAGGCTAGTCCACGTGTATTCGGCGGTACCCATGCATTAAATAATGGCCACAGATTTTTCACTAGTGCCGTAGGTAAAACGTATTTTTCGTCTAAGCATGTATAATTGATTCTATATATTTATTCAGTGTTGTATTGTTCATGATATTTCATTAAATTACGCTAGAAGAATCTGTGTAAAGTGTCAGGAAAGTGATTGGAGGTGCAGTTTTTGTTACGGTAAACCAATATATCACGTGTTTGAGAGTTTTCCTACATTACACTTCAATAAAATAAGACGCTATGCAAACGACTGTCATTCGATTAAACTTGACACAGGGACATGTTGAACGTCCAAATATTAAAAGGCACCCTCTGCAAGTTTAAGGTTATTAACAAGTAAATGAAATAGAATACAATATACATTAAAATATATAAATAAAGATTTCATCACATAAACACGCACAATTGTATAGTCGATTGCAACGAAAAAAAGGAAGAATGAACTTCATGCATAATGTCCGTTCGTTCCTGGATGAGCCCTTGGTATTCTCGACCCAACTTCCCCACCCCCACCCAAATCCCACAAACGAAAATGCAACGGATTTACATCGATCTAAATGCTTAACCTCAATTGGAATCTTCAAATCCGGATTTCCAGATTTATCTGAAATTCTTTTATCACTGAAGGATGAAAATGCTATCAAAATGTCCAGCAAAGCCTTGTAATATGATTTCAGTAAGTGGAATGCAAAATCGTATGAGAACAATACGTTGAATCTGCCATTATACGACGCGCCATTTTCATATTTCGTGTCTACATACCTTTATTGCAAAGGCTAACATATTAAGATGCAAATTTTCTGCTAATAATTAATAAATAAATGTTCACTCAAAGTTTCATGGAAAACATTTTGTATGTAACTAAGAGCCCCTCCTCCCACGACTCTGACAATCCATCGATTATAACGATTTTATACAATATTCCTTTGTATTTGTCTTACTGTTGTTTTTACAAACACGAGTTCTTATAAGACGTTCTCAAGCTATCAACGAGCTCTATTTCAAGTTTACAATAATTAAAAATATAGCTGAAATTTTAAAAAGACATTGCAATACATTTAGACAAAATGTTTTTTTTTTGTTGTTTTTTTGAAAATACTGTTCATTATTTCCGTCATCTTTTAAGTCATAAGTAGTAATTTCATTGTAAAAAAATATCTTCTCAAAACGGGTGAGTATATAATGCTCTATTATATTACACTTAATCAATTACTTTATCGTCGATTATCACCGAATCATTTCAATGGTATGTTAATGATTGAAGCTGATAGTGTGGTGATTTACGCAACCTCTTTAAGCGATCCATTTAGCTCATTATGATATATAGATAATTATCATAAATGTTGTTGCTTTAACAGCACGGAATCTTGCTTTATATGCTTTAATGTGACAACCCATAAAGCAATAGCTCTCTACACTATATAATACACTATATATAATCTATATAATTCACACGGTCGGCCAGTCGATGTAAATGCACATTCGAACACAGAAAGAATACCTTATTACAAATAAAATACCCTTTCTGAAACAAGTGCGTTAAATATAAGTACTTTAATCTAAAACATCTTTTAATAAAATTATATAAGCCGATCGAATTGCAGAAACTGAAAGACCAGTCCTAAAAGTCCGAAACCTGAATTATTTGACCGGGAATTTATGCTCGGCTTAAACTGTTTTGAATGAATTATTTGAAGATCAGGCCTAACTATAAACGGAAAAATAATGAAACAAAAGAAAGTTGATATCAAAATTTGTATCCATGATGAGTTTATTACGTTGAAAAGCATTTCAAAGCATTATAAATATTACATTTATTGTTTCGATTAAACAAAGGATTTATAACTAATTTAATTTTAAAAATACATGAGATATCCAACGAACAGATATAATTTCGGTTATTTCTGTGTATGCTTTATTACGTTGCATCAGTGTTTTATCTTATTAATTAGTGTCCATTTTTACTTGTAGTCTAGGCAGATGTGCAGAATGTCTCGGAGAATTTCTGTATAGATAAACTACAAAAATAAGTACTCTTCTTTAGGAGTTTTGCTAGGTTTAAAAAAATTGAAACTAGAAGAGAAGTGCTCTTCTATAAAAATTAAAATTACTAAATTGCTTAATTTTCAACATCGAATTGTTACGAAAAGATGTGTATTTTACTTCAAAATAAGATCAGCGACTTAATGACATATTTTGAATTAAATTTGAACATGTAAAGGTTTTCATTAGTGTGAAATTATCATTTGTTTTTGTCGTATTTTGATTTCTTACATCACTAAATCTAGTATATAATTTTCTAAAACAGCTGTTTTGATATTACACAAATAACTTTAAAATTCAAAAGTATTCTTGAAATTTACATATTTGAGTTAGGTGTAGCATTTATGGTCATTTACCATTTTACATACTGATCCCTTATTCTTTGTACGGACGGAAAATAGTTAGATTTAATACCCATACATGTTTGTATTAAAATTGTCAAACGAATCACTTAAGCTTAACTGGCAAAGTTTATCATTGATACATCTTTATTGCCCAGCAGATTCCATTTGTTTAAATTTGAGTACAGTATCCTAAATATACATGGGAATTATCTTAGTTTCATTTCATTTTACTTTGATCTAATTGTAATATGTGGTCAAGTTCAGTATTTTATTTTTCTTGTTCTTTCATTCTGTCCCCCCGGCTTTTATCAGCAAATACTTCTAAAAGTTTGTTTCCTCCCAACTTCAAAAGTTAAAATTTAATTATCCCTTGCATGTTTCTAGAGTAATCTGGTACAATTTCAGCTTTCCTTGCCAAATCCGACAACATGTTTCGAACTAAAACCAGAAATTGCTCTGCATTAGACACAGTTATTTCTAAAAAAAAATTTTAATCTATATTCTGATAACAGATATACAATGCTTCGTGCGACTGAAAATGCCGACTGCATTGGAGAGTAATAACAGATTAAACGATTAGTCAAAGAAATCCCGTGAGCTGGGAATTTATAATCCAATAAAACCTAGGATCTCAGGTTCGATTGATTTGCTTTCTGGAAAGAAAAAGCTTGTGTTCTGAAACGAAAACATAAGTTCTCGGCCCAGAACCTACGTTCTCAGAGAAATTGTACATTTTTCAAGTCAGAACCTCGGTTCTCTGAAAAACTTGTGATCTGGAGCGAGAGTGTCTTTGGTGAGAACCTAGGTTCTCACTTGTGAACATAGGTTCCTGGATCTATTGTGCAATTCGCATGCCATAAACGCACATGCACATGCCCCCCCCCCCCACACACACACACACCCGCACACACACACACATAAACACGCGCGGGCGCAAACACACACACATTCTGTATATCCTCGGTCAAGATCCAGTTAACTTTCAGAGAGAGAGAAAATATAGCTTATTTGGTCCCAATCAGTTAAAAAGACTAAAATGTGACTGCTGAAAACAGGCATTTGATAATATATGCAAATATTGAACCAGTAGTACGAATGTGTAGTACAATTCGGTTGGGTATATAAAGCAGCATCGAAACTTGTCCTATTGGGTTATTGCACTTGCTGTGACATGTGCACGCTCGTTTCTACTGCTAGGCGCTTTGCCGTAATTGCTTTGGTGGTGATTTAGTTCGTATTAATTTTCACTATCATACAATAATTCATAATGCGAACTTGCATCCTAGCTGATCAACTGAATTACGACAAAGCGCCTAGCAGTACAAACGAGCACGCACATGCCACAGCAAGTCCACTTACCCAATACGATTAGTTTCGATGCTGCTTTATATACACACACGAATATTACTACACATTCTTACCGGTTGAACATTTTTACATATAGTCTGCCTATATATCCAAAATCGCCTTCTAAGGGTCATAGTAAGGTCACAGCACAAGGTCAAAGGTCAGTAAGTGCATTTTTGTTATAAACTTCAGATTTTCGCCATTTTTGCTACTTTTTGATATAAACTTGTAATTTGTCGGTGATAAGTATGAATTTGAGAAGTGAAATAAATTATTTCGTGTAGATTTATTGCATTTGAGACAGGATTAATGTTAATTCTATAGAATGAGCTTAACGTTGCGTACGCTCTGATATTTTGTTCATTTATGAAAGCTATCTTTCTCACGCTTCTAAAACTTCCGTTTCCAGGCTAACAATTTTCAAAAAGTCTAGCTGATTGTCTCTATGATTGTCTGTATGAACAGTACAGGTAGAAAAATTTATGGCGCGTATTTAATAAAGACGAGTACAGTCAAACTTCGTTTGCTCGAATTCGGATAATTCGCTTACTACGCATGACTCGAACTCATCGTCAGATCTATATAATGTATACTTCACGTTGGCTTGTACTACTGATATCGCGAACGCATTTTGCTTGTCCCGTCGAGCTCTAGCGAACATAGTCTGACTGTACTAACTATTGACAGATCTAAAAAGATTCCTTCGGAAGTATAGAACCCAAGGACGTAAAAATAGCAAACTCGGTTAAGATGTGCAAATTATCTCAAGCATTATCTAAAATACTCTATGCTGTCAATTAAAACTCTATTCTAGTGGTTAACACACGTGCTGTAGTAATTTCAGACATGTGTGGGCGTTTAGAAATACTGTCTATGCACAAAAAGTAAGTGATATCTAAGTTTAAATATAGATATTAGATATTCGCAAATGTTATTTTTTTTTTCATTCCATTAGCATGAAAATGGTACTCTTTATATTTTTGAATCAGCTAAAAAAAATTCTTTGCACATTAACATAAGGCTATTATAAAAACTGGTAACCACTCTTCAGTTGTTTTCAGTATCTACAATTTTGTAACTATTTGTTTATATTGGTTCTATGGACGGCATTACTTCAAAAAGGCTTAATAATTGTCTTTGAATTTGAAGTTTTTCGAATATTATTAGTATGATCTTTATGACTGTGAATATATGGGTAAAGCATGTTTGTTTTTCTGTTACAATACCTTTAGATTTCCGAGTAACTGGTTGGTGATAGAACCGGGTAGAGCAAACGTACCAATGTATCGCGAAAGAATCTACTGATGTTATAAATGAAACAAATGTGAGCTAACGCTATTGTAATCTTAAACGTGTAAAAATAAATATATTATCAATTAAATTCAGTGCAAAATGCTAGAATGGACTACCCTTATATAAAAATAACTTCTTACGCTTATATAAAAAATGAATAATCCCCATAATAGTCCCACTTTACAAGCTATAGACGTCTTAGCCTGGCATATTCAATCGGCAGTATTTGTTTATTATAAATCCATCGTTTTGAATTTCATATCTCTTCTTCATACTATTTTATCCTACAGGTAGTTATTTTTACGCATTGCATATCTCTTAGTTACTATCAAGCTACCATATTTTACCATTTTGTTTAGCTGAACCATCATCTGTCAATAATCAGGAAAATACCGTAAGGTATAACTAACTTCAATATTTTGCTGAATGTGCCTCAATGTTACTATTATGAAAAATTCTACAGCAACATTTCTGATGTTTTAACATCTTTATTTTTACATTTTAATTTTTTATTTGTAAAGCATCTTGTTTCAGTGTCAAGATACTAGCTTTGTTTTCACAATATTATCCTGTCTGAAAGCAAGTGTCAGATGTGTAAATTGTTACGATCTGATTCGTTTTCAACTTTTGTTTTGAACTTGAAGTGAGGGTGTAGATGTAAACAAAAAAATATTAAGGATCGAAACAGAAATAGCTTGCTGAATTTTCAAAATGAAATAATGCAAATATCGCATTAAGAGCTTCGGTGATAATTCTTGAAATGTGCTACTTAATTACAAATGCATAAATATGAGGATAAATGTCTTTGTTGTTTTTTTTTTGTTTTTTTTTTCTTTGGTGGGGGTGGGGGGGGGGGCGATTAACGCCGTTTTCAACAGTATTTGAGTCATATAACGGCGGGCAGTTAACCTAACCAGTGTTCCTGGATTCTGTACAAGTACAAACCTGTTCTCCACAAGTAACTGCCAACTTCCCCACATGAATCAGAGGTGGAGGACTAATGATTTCAGACACAATGTCATTTATCAAATAGTCACGGAGAACATACGCCCCGCCCGAGGATCGAACTCACGACCCCGCGATCCGTAGACTCTACCTACTGAGCTAAGCGGGCGGGCTATGTTAAATGTCTGACCGATAATAAAACAAAAGAAACAAATCACAGCAAATCAAAAAAGTAGTGTACAGATTAACTAGTTGAAATCCTACGAATCTATTCTGTTTTGTTTATTAACGTACATGTACTGCATACACCTATAATGTGATCAATCATACAGTTATTCCTCTAAAATGGTTCTATTTAACAGCGTGGACAAATTAACATAAATATATTTCATATAATGAATCATCACTAGTATTGAAATAATTTCTTTAGGAGCTGGAGAAGCATTTCATGTATATAAATGTTACTTTCAACAGTATTTCAGTTATGTAACGGGGGTCAGTTAACCTAATTAGTGTTTCTGTAGTCTCTACAAGTACTTGTCCTTTTCCCCGCAAGTAACTGACAACTTCTCCATTTGATTCAGAAACGGAAGACGAAATTACTTTTGACAATGTCTATTATCAAATCGTCATGGAGAACATACACCTCTCCCATGGATCGAACTCAAGACATCGCGATCCTTAAATCTGCACTCTTTTTATTAAGCTAAAATACTTGGTTTCTTTTTATTAAGCTAAAATACTTGGTTGTATACATGACAGTAAAATTATTTTAACTGTTTGTGTGAGATTTGTTATACATTTATATATAATTCATTTTCCATTGTAGTCTTCTTCTTTTAAACCTACAATATTTTCTCTTTTGCACATATTTCTCAAAAGATGGGTTTACAATATGTGAATATTCTTTATATAGTCAGTGCAAAGCTTAAATTCAAATTAAATTGCTGCCTGAAGTGCAAGAAAGGCATTAGCAGTGTCATTTTATTATCATTTACTCAACATCTCCACACATGACTTTTGTTTTTATCTCTGCCAAATTTGGACAGATTTTTAATGAAAATTGGACACATTGTTTATTGACCAGTTCAGTTAAATAAATATAACAGTGATATCATTTGTGCGTACATTCGTTGAGCCACGACAGTTCAAATAAGGTAACCCAAAACGAAAAAGTGACAGAATGAATGCAACTTGGTGCTGGTCTCCATGCGGCAAGTAGTATCATCTGCGGGATTAGACAATTTTGTCATTAATGTGGTGTCATTAATCACGTCACAAACCTGATATAAAATTAACATGTTCATATTGAAAATATTGGCGGATGTTCCATTTCAACTAAACATAGTTTAACATTCAGAATATAATAATTTGAATTTCATTAAATTCATAAGATTAAAGTGTATTGGTGAGGTTTGGAACTTACTAATTATGTGACTTTTATGTGGACGACGGTAGCATGCATTTCCACTACCGTCCATGAACAGGCTCAAACAAACCGAGCCTGCAACATTTTCGTTTTTGTCGTGTTGGGCGACCTGTGAAGTTTCCACCTTTTTCTATTTTAATTTAAGGGTTACCTTATGGTTACCCTTACGGTTAAGTGAATTTAAATCAGTCTATGATCATTTTTATGTTTTATTATAATAAAATAATCATTAAACACTGTGTAAAACATTCCTTCAAATCTGTCAAAAATTGGTATTAAAAGGGGGAAAAAATAGATGTGGAGTTAGAAAACTTGTTGAGTATATCATTAATATACGCACAATTTTGCTATCTTTAATACCTTACATCTCATTTTCAAGTTTTGACCTTGACATGTCTTTGACCTTGAAATTCCATTAACATTACCCTTGGATACGACAATACCCAAAATATTTCTACAGTTGATCGACATATAAAGATTAACAAACATGTCAAGTATAATACATTTTGCCATCGTATGCTACTTTTCCCAGATATATATATATATATTATTCTATATAATATAATATATATTATATACATTTTTATATTATCATCAGTTTTATTTACAAAATACTGAAGGGCGTTGAGACACAACATTTAAACCAATTTAGATGGTTATATGAAAATAAAACGAGTGCGTAGCGCACAGTTTATTTGTAAATGCACTCATTTGACCTTTGACCCCATTATACTTTAATGAGGAACCCTAGAAGGCGACAGCCCCTTTTAAATTTCATGTATGATC